>NC_048299.1:207983514-208017447 GCF_013100865.1 Trachemys scripta elegans
TGGGAGCCGTGATCGGCCGAACCTGCGGACACAGCAGGTAAACAAACCGGCCCGGACTGCCAGGGGCTTTCCCTGAACAAGTGACGGACCGGCTTTGAGAAGCACTGATGTAGAATGTATTTTGCTTTTTTTTTTTTTTAGGATGAGAGAAGACAGCCCAGGGCAAAAAGGGGTGCTATATCTATTATTCTGGCAAATATGGTCAGTGTTTAATGTATAAACATTGTACTCCTGTGTGCGTTCATTCTATATTTAAGTATTTTGGTATATACGTTGCACTTCATTCTAGGTATTCAGTCCAGAAGTGACTTTAAAACCCACTTCTAAACCAGATATAATGTGGACAAATAATACTTGGACTGACCACTCTTTTTGTAGCTGCAATATGAAAAAAAAAAATGCTATAAAGTTTACAACTCTTACTTGCACGCTCAAAATGAATTGAGAGTGAAGAATCTGAGTATCGTGTCTTTATATGTTGGCTAAACATTAATCACAGTGAAGTCAATGTGACTATTCCCATGCTTAAAGTTAACCATGTTCCTAAGTGTTTGCAGGATCCAGGGCTCAAATTTTTATGGATCAAGTATAGGGATGTCAGTTCTGCATTTCTGCTTTAAATGGTCATTCTCCCCTTCCCCTTCTCCCGCCCCGCCCCCCAGTGAATTGAATGGGCTCTATAACAGTTTGAGATACCACAAAATGAATTTTTAACACAATCCCAAAAGTTTATCATTGTGGCTTTCAAAGTAAACCTGCATTGTCAATTCCAAACATTAACCCTGTGTTAGGAACAAAGGTGGTATTTCACAATTCTTTATTTGAGTTTTTGAGTAATTATCTTTGTACATTATGGCTAAACTGCCCCCATTTACATAATGTATGTGCAGAGTTTTTAAGCTAATGGCTGGGGGAAAGCTGAGTAGTGCAGAGGAGCACATGATTCAGACAGATGTCTCTTAGGGGAGGGTTTATTAAAGGGAATGTTCTATATCCTGGTAAAGAAGACAGGACAGAAGTTGATAAAATACAGGTAGAACAGTCAAACAAACAAAAAAAGAGTCCCATTCAATTACATCACATGAAGGCAGACCACTGAATACTGACAAATTTTATAAGTGCTTGTACACAAATGCTAGAAGTCTAAATACTAAAATGGGTGAACTTGAGTGTCTGGTATTAAGTGAGGATATTGATACAACTACGTACCATAGAATCTCCATGGATAGAAATTCCATGCCTGAATAAGACAACTCTAGCAATAGGAATATCTGACCAGAATGGTGACAATAAATGAAATGCTCAAGGACATTAGAGAGGCTAAAACACACACACACACACACACCCTCAATAATAATGGGGGTTTAAACTATCCTCATATTGACTGAGTACACATCACCTCAGGATAAGATGCAGAGATGAAGTTTCTAGACACCATTTTGGTTCTTGGAACAGCTAGCCCTAAGACCCACAAGAAAAGAGAGGCGACTCTTGATTTAGTCTTAAGTGGTGCACAGGATCTGGTCCAAGAAGTGAATATAGTTGAACTGCTCAGTAATAGCGACCATAATGTAATTAAATTTAACATTCTCATAGGCCAGAAAATACCAAAGAAACCCACCATAGTAGCTTTTAACTTCAAAAAGGGGAGCTACACAAAAATGAGGAAGCTAGTTAAACAGAAATTAAAAGGAACAGTTGCAACAGTGAAATGCCTGCAACCTACATGGAAACTTTTTAAAATCACCACAATAGATGCTCAAACTAAATGTGTACTACAAACAAAGAACAAAACACTAAGACATCCTTTAAATGTTAAATCCTACTGAGGAAAATAGAAAAGACCATAAACTTCAGCAAGTCAAGTGTAAGAGAAAAATTAGGTAGGCAAAAAAAAAACAAAAAACAAAAAACAACAACCACACCCTTGAACTAAGCAAAAGATACCAAAGTTAACAGCAAAAACATTCAAGTACATCAGAAGCAGGAAACCTGCCAATCAATCAATTGGGCCACTAGATGATTGAGGTGCTAACGATGCACTCTAGAAAGACAAGACCATTGCAGAGAATTCTTTCCATTGGTCTTCACTGCAAAAAAATGTGAGCCATTCTTTTTAAGTAACAAATATGGGAACCTGTCCCACATTGAGGTATCAAAAGAAAAGATTTAGGAACAAATTGATTAAATAATAAGAAGTCACCAGGACAGATGATATTCACCCAAGAGTTCTGAAGGAACTCAAATATGAAATTGCAAAACTGTGATATATAACGTATCACTTAAATCAGTCTCCGTACTAGATGACTGGAAGGGTAGCTAAATGTAACACCAAATTTTAAAAAAGCTCCAGAGGTGATCCTGGCAATTACAGGCCTGTAAGCCTAACTTCAGTAGCATGCATACTGGTTTAAACTAGAGTAAAGAACAATTACACTGCTCTACAGCCAAAATGCTTCTGAAATAAATGTAGTCAAACTTTACTAATTCTGGGTCACTGAGAACGAAAATGATGCTTAAAATTGTTGATTGGCTCTAGTTTTCAAGATATGCTATTGGGTCAGTATATACGACCCTTGACTTGGGAATGGCGGAGGATAAGTGAGTTATAAAGGGAAGGGATCTCAATTTAAACCAGAAATGACTAAAATACATCTTTGACTGGATCTATGAATAAATCTATGACTGGGTTTGGACAGTACTTGCTTTTTAGGCAAAACAATGAATGATGCAATCTGAAGCTGGTATTGCGTCATACATGATATGAATTGCATCATGTTATTCCTAGAAGTCATGGATGATGCAATCATAACGAAGCTTACATCACTCTGCTGAACAAATTGCCCTATATCCGCTCTAGAATTCATATAGTGTCGTGCTCTTATTTGTCAGTGTTTGATTTTGCAAAGGAACACATTTCTGTTTAGCCAAAGTGAGCAGAGATGCCTCGTACTTGTCTGAACAGTGCAGATAACTTCTGCTATGTTTGTGGTGAAGTGACTTTTGCATCACAAAAGCGCAGTATAACCACTATGGTTAAGAAAGCCTATCACCTTTATTTTGGCTGCAAAACTGGAGATCAGGACAAGAGGTGGGCCCCACACATATGCTGCAACACTTGTGCAACAAATCTTCGCCAGTGGTTGAACAGGAAAAGGAAATCTATGCCTTTTGCAGTGCCAATGATTTGGAGAGATCCAACAGATCATACCAGCAGTTGTTACTTCTGCATGGTGCCTCCATTTGGGAAAGGTTTGTCAAAGAAGAAAAAGTGGACTGTGCATTATCCAAACATTCCATCAGCTATACGCCCAGTACCCCACGGAGAAGGGCTGCCGGTTCCTGATGCACCAGAATCATTCTCACTTGAGTCAGACGAGGAAGAGGAAAAGGAAGAGGATGAAACTTCTGGTCCTGAACCATCAATGTCACAGGACCCACATTTTCTCCCATCCTCCTCCTCTGAACCACACCTCATAACACAAGGTGAACTGAATGACCTTGTCAGGGATTTGGAACTACCCAAGAGTAAGGCAGAGCTGTTGGGCTCCAGACTAGAGCAGTGGAATCTCCTGGCAGGTGATGTTAGGGTTTCCATGTTCCGTGACCGTCAAAAGGATCTTGTCCCATTCTTCTTCATAGAAAGTGATCTTGTAGCCTGCAACAATATCGATGGTGTGATGGCAGCCCTCAACATCATTCACGATCCAGATGAGTGGAGACTATTCATTGATTCATCGAAGACGAGTCTTAAAGCTGTTTTACTGCAACATGAAACAACTTTTGAGGTGCATAAACTATGACCAACATCAGTGGCAGCTTTGTGGCGATTTGAAGGTTGTTGCTCTCTTGCTTGGTCTGCAGACTGGATACACAAAGTACTGCTGTTTTCTCTGCGAATGGGACAGTCGTGCAAGAGATTCCCACTACATCAAGAAAGATTGGCCACTCCGACCGTCATTGGAGCCTGGGAGGAAAAGTGTTCAGCATCCACCACTTGTTGAATCAAGGAAGATTTTGTTACCACCCTTACACATCAAGCTGGGTCTGATGAAGAACTTTGTCAAGGCCATTGACAAAACACAAGCAGCTTTCAAGTACCTCCATGGAAAATTTCCAAGGTTAAGTGAAGCTAAGATAAAGGAAAGTATCTTTGTTGGTCCTCAGATTTGTGAACTTCTTCAAGATGATGCATTTGACCGTGCACTGCGTGGCAAGGAAAAGACGGCATGGAAAGCCTTACAGTTAGTGGCAATAAATTTTCTCGGAAACAACAAGGCAGACAACTACAGGTTGTTGGTGGAAAACCTCCTCAAGGCACACAAAAGCCTTGGTTGCAACATGTCACTAAAGATGCATTTTTTGCACTCTCATCTAGATTTTTTTCCACTAAACTGCAGAGCAGTGAGCGATGAGCACGGCGAGTGATTTCACCAGGACATTGCAACAATGAAGAAACGCTATCAGGGCAAATGGAGCCCATCAATGCTTGCAGACTATTGCTGGACAGTGACAAGAGATGCTCCATTTAATGAATACAAGAGAGAAGCCAAGAAGCGCCGAGTAGACACTGAATAGGACTAAACTATGTACATAATAGTTTTTTGCCTTTTGTTTCATAATAAATTTATATTTTTATAACCCTTTTGCTGATTTTTAAAGTGTTACATAAACAGGACAGGTGAAATATTATGGTTGCTTTACATGATAAACAAATTAAAAGACCTAGGTTTACAATTTATGATTAAAACTACTATTTACACAATATACATAGACAAAATGTAAAAACGTAAATATCTTAGAAACAGTAGCAAGTTGTTTTAATTGTCATATTTGAATTCAGCACATCAAAATACATAATAAATAGCACATTTTATCTCTGAAGCAGACGACTTCTCAAAAATTGTAGACCAGTGTTATCAGACACAGATGAACAGGGCCGCCCAGAGGATTCAGGGGGTCTGGGGCAAAGCAATTTTGCGGGTCCCCCATCCATAAAAAAAAGTTGCAATACCATAGAATACTATATTCTCGTGGGGCCCCTGTGGAGCCTGGGGCAAATTGCCCCACTTGTGCACCCTCCTCCCCTTTGGGCAGCCCTACAGATTAACACAATTTGTTGGGGAAGAGTCAACGCGGCTTTTGTAAAGAGATGCCTCACAAATCATGCCTCACCAATCTATTAGAGTTCTTCGAGAGTAGTCAACAAGCATGAACAAGGGTGATCAGGTGAATATAGCGTACTTGGACTTTCAGAAAGCCTTTAACAAGGTCCCTCACCACAGGCTCTTAAGCAAACTAAGCAGTCATGGGATTAGAGGGAAGGTCCTCTCCTGGATCAGTAACTGGTTAAAGACAATAAACAAAGGGTAGGAATAAATGGCCAGTTTTGAGAGTGAAGACAGGTAAATAGTTGGTTCTCCCAAGGATTTGTACTGGAACCAGTGATGTTCAACATAGTCATAAATTATCTGGGAAAAAGGGTAAACAGTGAGGTAGCAAAGTTTGCAGGTGATACAAAACTATTCAAGAGAGTTGTCAGCTTTGGATTTAATTAAAGTGTTACAAAGGGATCTCACAAAACTGGGTGCCTGGGCAACAAAATGACAGATGAAATTCAATGTTGAAATGCGCAAAGTCATGCACATTGGAAAATATTCCACCTAATACATACAAAACGATGGGTCTAAATTCTCTTTCTTGAATGGTAAAAATTATCTTGGAGTCATCACAGATCATCTCTAAAAACATCTGCTCAATGTGCAGCAGCCGTCAAAAAAGCTATTAGGAACCATTAGGAAAGGGATTGATCATAAGACAGAAAATATCATAATGGTACGTCCATACCTTGAATACTTTGTGCTGGTGCCCCATCTCAAAAAAAAAAAAAAAAAAAATTGGAAAACATACAGAGAAGGGCAACAAAACCGATTAGGGGTATGGAACAGCTTCCATATGAGAAGAGATTAAGAAGACTGGGACTGCTCACACAATGCACAGTCATCCTGTGGAGCTTGTTGCCAGGGCATTTTGTGAAAGCCAGAAGTATAACTGGGTTCAAAAAAGAATTAGACAAATTTACGTAAGATAGGTCTATCAATGGCTACTAGCCAAGATGATCAGGGATGCAGAGTTTGGGACTGGATGACAGGGGATGGATCACTTGATAATTTCCCTGTTCTGTTCATTCCTTCTAAAACCATCAGGCACTGGCCATTGTTGGATGTCTGGATATAAAGCAAAATGGGCCATTGGTCTGAACCAGTATCACGTTAGATATACTTTTTGTACTGAGTGCACAGAATCTCTTTTTCAAGACTATGCTCTATTTTAACTTCTAGTAGTCTTGATGGTTTATAAGACCATTATCTGAAAATCCTCCCTTCATGAAGTACAGTACCATAGCACACTCAGTAAAAGCCAGTTTTTCCAAAGGCCTGCTGATTTGAGTGTGCACATAATTTGTCCATGTGTATTTGGCCAACTATCTGGCATGCATATACAGGTGTGGATATTGCATGCAAACTGAAGCAGGTGCAAATTTAAAATAAATTGGAAGTGCTTTGGAAACGTAGCCTTCAATATAAAAATACTGGCTATTCCTACTGAAAAACTGATTAAACATCAGAATTATACACAATCACTGTCGTATGTCACTGTTGGAAGTTGATAGCATTTTAGATATTTATTGGTCAAAAATCATACAGTGCTTTAAAAAAAATCATAAAATTATGCTTACCAGCATTGCAATGTTCAGGAACAACAAACTCAAAAAGGTCCTGTGTAAAGAATGGGGCGTTATCATTATCATCCTCTATTTTGATTATATGCGGCAGTGGTTTCTCTGGTGAATACCCATCTGGAGTGGTTGCATAGCAAATTATCTATAAGAGAGAGAAAACCTTAGTTGCCCACTGTTCTAGAGCAGGGCGAAATATTCCTTTTCAGCCCAGTGGATAACAGGATCTACAGAATAATTTCTGCAAAGCACAAAGTCAAATATCCTTTTCATAAGCAGACAAAACACTTAATAGAAGTAAATGGCTTATGTCTGCAATAGATATTTTGCAGCTATTTGCATATATTAATCTTTCCTTGTTGATCATGGAGGACAAAGCTGAGCTCTTTCTAGCCATTGGTGCACTGGGTTTCTTTTCCTTTTGTTATTAACAGTTTCTGCTTCAGGATAACATGCAAGACCCAATTTCAATAACAAATTTGTTTTCAGTCAGATGCAAGAGAAGATTATTGATGTTACAGGCTGGCAGTGGTAGAAGCAATGCATTTAACTGCTTCCCAGCCCCCATGACAATCATTTGCATTATTTTCCACAGTTACAAGTGAAAGATTTCCATCCTGGGATCTGAATACACTGACCCACTGTCAGTCACAAAGAGACCATCCTTAGCCAACCCATCTTGTGATCCAAGCGTCACACTCAATGGTGCTCACTTAAGCAGAGTGCAGCTTTTGGCAAAAGTAGAAACAGAGGAGTGAGCAACCAATGCAATACCAGCAATTTTGTGTGTGGGGACTATGTAGAGGTAGATACAAGAACAAGCTACAGAATGATTGCTTCAGTTTTACTGAAAGGTGCATTCCCTCTGCCTCTGGGGGTAGTGGCAGCACTTTTTGTAGACTTTCCACACTTAATATTATTTCTATATTCTCCTTGGTGGGCAATCTGAAGCTGCCTTGTCTGACACTTTCCTCCTCACTGTCAAAGTCAGACATACTTCGCAGTTCTACAAATTCACGTGGCAGACACATTAAACTTATTAATTCCATAAGTTTATCTTCTGGCATACCTCCTTCCTCACTCTACAAAGAAACGTTGACTGACATTAGCATGCCACACTTGTGGTGTGCCACACTCTAGTGTTGCCAAAAACAGCAGAGCCAACACTTTGTTGTCTCAGGTAGAAACAAGCAAAACTATACAGTCAGGCAAGTAAAAACAACGTCTTTTCAGTAGTGCATAGACAAATGGTGTCCAAACATAGCAAGAGTCTCTGATGCTCTTCTATGTGTTTGAGGTGCAGAAAGTGAAGAAGCAATGGCAGTAGACATAATTGACCATGTGTTTCTTATTTGCTTTCTTTTCAATTAAGGTCTGAGCCTGGCTAACCAACTGCCTAAGAGAAAGGAGGAAGCATATTCACTGAGAAATAAGCCGGAGGGAAGCAGAATGAACAAACATCTAATGTGCAGTGGAATTATTAGACTGTCTTATTTTTACTATTTCCCTATTGTGTAGGAAAACAATGGAATATTAATGTTCCCAACAGGCCATTGGAAGCAGACCTATCCACTTCTGCCACCTCCTTACACCTCTCAGCCAGCAGAGAGAGCAGTTTACCCATTTAATAAACATTAAAACTGAACTGAACAAGCAAATGCTGAGGAACTAATACAGCTCTCTTGATTATCTTTTTGTCTCATTTTAACTTTACGTGGACTTTTTCATTTCTTCCACCAGAAAAGAAGTCTTGTAAAACTAGATCTTCCTTCACTCCCACCACCAATTTCTGTGCTGTAAATATCAGGGATACTATTTGGGATAGTTGTCTGAGCACAGATGCATTTTCCTCCCATTCCTGTTAGAACACACCAGTGAAGTACTTTAGCAATAGAATGAAAATACATTTAATTGTGTATACAATTTAGGCCCTTACCTGAAAGCTTGGATACTGTTCACGGTCTACTGGGCCAGTAGCAAAAATATTCCCAGTTTCTCTCTCTATATAAAACAAACCCTTTGGATCTTGATCAATTCCAGGACCAGCTGCAGAGTAATGAATGACGTAGTGTTGGGCTGTGTCAGACTGGACCTATAAAGAGTAATTTGTTAAACAGAGACAAAATAATTCATCATTAAACATCTTTCTGTTTCTGTGTTTTCTGAATTAATGTAAGTGTGGGATAGAAAACAGTGTCACCCTTCAGAAAAGATGTATAAAATCCAAGTCTTAGGTTCAGGTACTACAGCAGCTCAAACTTTTACACAGAACAGGAAAATGGTCTGCTTTGTGCCAATCTTCAGGGCTGGCTTTAGCAAGTGCGGGGCCCAATTCGTGGGGCTTGTACTCACCAGGCGGCGCTTTGAGTCTTCGGTGGCACTTCAGATTGCTGCGCTCCGGGTGGGGCTTGCTGCGCTCCAGCCGGGGCGGCGGCCCGAGGAGCGGGTCCGCAGGCTTGCCGCGCTCTGCCTGGGCGCGGGGCCCTCTTAGGTGCGGAGCATGATTCAGGGGGAATCAGCCTAAAGCTGGCCCTGCCAATCTTAACTACCTTTATAGTAAATGCACATATGAGAAAGGCTGCTAATCCTTCACAAATACCAATGGAAGAAAATCCAGCCTTGGAGTAGAGTGCATGGGGAAGGGGAAGATGTGAGTAAAATATATTTAGTCTCAGCATCGTTATAGACAGAGCTGCCAGGTGTAGCTAAGGTTGCCTAATGCTTTTCATTAGAAACCCCTATTTTCAATCACTCACTCATAACCATTCTGGTTAACATTTGCTATGTCTGAGATTGACTTTTTAGGCAAAACTGGTTCAGCTATTTATGACTGGAAGTGGTTTGTGGGGGTTTGCGCCACTGTTAGTTCTTACTAAAAAGTTTCTTTCAAGAAATCTAGAACCTTCTTTCTTTGGAGCAGGGACTTGATATTTGGCAAGGGGATAGCACTGGGGTCAGTGCGATGCCTTTTTTCTTGTCCTCATAAAAATCCACTCAGATTTCACCTGATTATAAGCCTCTAAATAGTAGTATTTACACATAAGTAGAGCTTTTTAGAGGAATGCTGCTAAAATCTCCAGAAGTGCAATAAGCATGCTCCAGACCAACAGATCTCCATGGCAACTGCAATAAACATATTTTCAGGCCCCACCCGGTCTCCTACATAGTAGGCAGAGAGCTAGTGCTCCAGACAGAACATAAACATAGCAGCAGCATCTCTCCTCTTTCGCCTCGGTAAAGAAGTGCTAGACAAGGCTGATGTTAATAACTTTGCACAGTTCACAGCCTTTATTATTGAACGAAACCTCACACTTCTACTTTACTAGGCATGCAAATAGCATTCTCTCTCCTTTACACTCTTAATTTGGCCCCATTATGTATATGCATGCTACAGTCTTGAGTGACATGATCATATTATTTGTTCTACGGGACCCCAGTAAAGACAAAGAATGAGACAAAAGTTCTGAGAAATAGGACTGGGATTCAGGAGTTGTGTTCTAGACTTACTTCTGCCTCAGACTGCCTATGCGTATTTGGCAAGACTATCAATGCATATACACATAGGGGCTGAATTAATCTTACAATTTTTTTCCTGAAAAGCAGTTACTAAGGATTCACCTTAGTTGCTTTTCTAAAACAATAATGTAGTTGGTTTTCTTCACTTTTTTGCAAAGATGCCATCTGAATCCAAAGGCAGTGGCTTACAGTATTTTGTACTGGTCAGATAGGAAAGTCACTAACATTATAAAAATAGCTGGTGTATAAAATGTACCTGTTGAATTTGCATTGGAAAAGGTCCAAGAGAGTTCTCCATCATAGAGGATGGGAGAGGAGCCCACCTTCTTTTGGTTCGCCTGAGGACTGTATCTCTAGTATGTCTTGTCTTAGGTGTCTGGATTTAGAAGACCAAAAGAAATTAAATAAAGATCAACTCAAAAATTCTTAAGGTTTATATTCTTACTTGCTTCCTCTCATTTCCCACCCTCTGCCCCCAGCCTCACAGATTTTTCAGAACTCTCTCCAAATCTTAAGGACCAGTTTTTGCTCTTTTAAATCCTCTTTTTCACCATTCTGCTTTCAGCCCTGTGCAACATTCATTATTTTAATACTTCCTACCAATATACAGTGCTCATGAAGTTTTTTAATTGCTTAAAATTTGCTTTTCTAAAATCTTAATGCCCTCGATGAACATCAATTTCCAGCCTTTGCCACCTCAAGGAGTCCTGAAAATTTAAAACCTATGCACTTATTAGGTATTGCTAAATTAAAAGTACACAATCTACTATACAATAGCTATGCCTGATCATTTTAAGAGTTATAAACAACTTTTACACAATGAGAAGCCAAACTGTAAAAAGAGTTTCCAAAAAATAAAAAGTAAAATGTCTGTAGCAATTGTGAGCCTACCTTTTTTTGATGAGCTAGCAAATTAACGTGTATCTTCTTTTCTTCATGTCTTTGAATGTCCTTGAGTAATATGGTAAAAGTCTTTTTTTCAGAAGATAAAGAAATGATATTTGTTGTATACACAGAACCATCTTCTAGAATTCTAAAGTCAGGATCGCTTGAACTGATATGTTCTGTGGACTTAAGGCACTCTTTCAGATTTACTGTAAGAAAGAAATTTCAAAGATTCTCTCAAGTCACAACAAGACAAATGGTTTCAAACTTACATGCCTAAAGTTTGGTTTATATTTATGCACCTATGTAAAAGTGGCCCGATTTCAAGTCAATGTGCTTAGCACCTCTAAAGGTCAGACTAATTTTATTTAAGAATTTAGAGCCCAGCTTCTGAACAAGTTTACATTCATGTTGCACATCCATCCATTCGTTAAACACATTAGGCCATTTGCAAAGGATACTTGGCCATAGTGAGTACTTTACACAGACACTGTCGGGGGGGGAAGGGGGGAGAATAGGTTTAATTTTGGTGACTAATGTTTCCCAA
Organism: Trachemys scripta elegans; assembly: GCF_013100865.1. Classification (NCBI taxonomy): domain Eukaryota; kingdom Metazoa; phylum Chordata; order Testudines; family Emydidae; genus Trachemys; species Trachemys scripta. The sequence goes on from NC_048299.1 coordinate 207,995,202, forward strand.
AGTAATATAATTCTTCTTGTGTATTTTTTGCCCCCCAAAGTGCTTACCTATCCTAAAATAGTGCCATCACCCATGTACATAAATAATTCTGCTACAAGACAGTGGGTGAAATCTTTTCTCCATTGAAGTCATTGGCAAGATTCCAACATACTTCAACGGGACCAGGATTTTTTCCAGTATGGTCAGACAAACTTGTTCATAAAAACAGATTCCATCTCAGTGTTTCCTAAGTATAACCACTGAGGGGGTAATTGACAGTGTTCCTTTCTCTTCTTAAAAACAGTCTGCCTTACTGTTGAATGTTCAAACATTATTACAGAGCATTTCAGCAAATAATACCCCTTATTGTTCAGCATTCAAGACACCAGGGAATCTTCCTTCCTTTGCTAATGGCCCTGCTTTCCCATAAGTGAGCACTTGAATATGAATTCTGCCTCTGAGGCAAGGTAAGTCAGCATTATTCCTAGTACTGAACAGCTCTGTGTATTGCTATATCCTGTAGGATATTAAAATCATACAGAACTTAGCAATTGTGGGGAAAATCCTTGCTTATTTTACTATTGTGCTATGAGTCACCAGTTGTATTACAACAAAAATGGCATTCTTTCTCAATAAAATGTTAAGGAACAGCATTCAGGCTACAATGGTATGGATAAATATTTGTAGACAAACAGATGCATTGTATAAAATTCTTCCATTTATTAATCCTTTATAGTTAAAACTTTTTGAAATATTCTTCTTGAATAAAGTGAAATTAAATGAATTACTTTCATATTCATTCAAGTTAAAAGAGGATACATACCCACCTCCCTCATACAAAATACACAATGATCAGCTGCATAGATTTTCATTATAAAAAACTGACATTAAGGTTAGCTTCTCCATTGCATGTCCTTTTTATTCACCCTCATTTTAAAGGTAGTCTTGATTAATAAACATTCAACAGACTGATGGGATAAAAATCTACTGTTCCTTCAGTAGAGACTAGGGCCACTACCCTGGCCCACGCTCCAAAACTGTGCCAATACTGGTATAAGACAGCCTCAGATTCAGCTCTCAGAGGATCTCCATTGTGTAGGAAGATCCTCAGGTGGCACAGAGGCTCTGTAGCAACTCCTACATCACACGCTCCCAGATGCTGCCACAGGAGACTAATCTGGAAAAAGAGGGTGTTGTCTGGGCTTCCCTAATCCCCGTCAAATTGCTTAAACTTGGGCTGCTCAACCCAGTACAGAGCAGCCCGAGGATTGAGGAACTTCTCTCCTGAATACTGCACTAAATACTTCATAGCCACAGCTGAGGATTTGGCCATATGTGATTTCACTGCTCATACGTCAGTGACACAGGAAAAATCTGGTTTTGGTTGTTTTTTTAAAACAATCCAAGTTAAAGACTATAGGGCTTCACAGTCCATTTTGGTCAATTTCACGGTCGTAGAATATTAAAAATCATAAATTTTCATGATTTCACCTATTTAAATCTGAAATTTCACGGTGCTGTAATTGTAGGGGTCCTGACCCAAAAAGGAGTGGGGGGGGCGGAGCTCAAGGTTATTGTGTGGGGGAGGGGGTTGCAGTACTGCTACCCTTACTCCTGCAGAGCTGGGCAGCTGGAGAGTGGTGGCTGCTGGTCGGGAACCCAGCTCTGAAGGCAGAGCCACCGCCAGCAGGAGCACAGAAGAAAGGATGGCATGGTATGGTATGGCCACCCTTACTTCTGTGCTGCTGCCTGCAGAGCTGGGCCCTCGGTCAGCAGCCGCCTTTCTCCAGCTGCCCAGCTCTGAAGACAGCGCAGAAGTAAGGGAGGCAATACTATGACACCCACTCCCCCCCACAACTCCCTTTTAGGTCAGGACCCCCAATTTGAGAAACACTGGTCTCCTTCATGAAATCTGTACAGTATAGGGTAAAAGCACACGAAAGACCAGATTTCACAGGGCAAGACCAGATTTCACAGTCTATGATGTGTTTTTCATGACCGTGAATTTGGTAGAGCCCTAACTATAGAAAATGTATCCCTTCTATGTAAGCTGTGAGTGTTCAGCACTTGCAAAGATTAGACCACATATTTAGATCTTTTTTTAGATACCTATCTTTAGGCATCCAAGTTGGAAAATATTGGCCAAAACTTCTGCCTTGAATAAAAAATAAATCTGCTAGTAATTGGTTATAACAAGAATCAAAATGTGCACACGCTGCTGGTGAGCAGCGTTAAAATGAATAACAAAACACAGCAAATCCTTCAGTGAAAGGCTAATCCAATATGCAGTTGAATTTAACTAACTGGGCGTTGTCCCAACTGCAATAAATTGTATTACAAAATAAATCAGTATCTCCTCTTCATTGTAAAAGCAGCTACAGAAATGGTGAAATGATTATGTAGAGTTTTGAAGGACATTTTGAAGCTTCTCACCTCTGCCAACTAATGTTCCAGCCTCTAATTTAGAAGGAACATTAAAAGTGACTTTCTTGCAAGCTTCACAAAATAAACTCAATACCTGAAAAGGAAAGAAAACAAAAAAAGAATAGTCACCCTTGCTGTGAAAGTATTTTTAAACATTGTTTGAAATCATGGCATAAAAAGTATAGAGGAGCTAGATTGTTAGTCATGTTAAATAAAGAATACCAAAATGTAAAGTTGAAACATGTATTACATATTTTGGTGACTGATTTCAAGTTACATGAGTAATGAGACATACAGGGAGGTTTTTTGCTTTGTTTTTTTTTAAACAGTCCAGTGAAACAACCTAGAAAGTATCATTTATTACAAATGACAGGAAAGCACTGTGGCATAATGTACAGGGTTAGAACTCAGAAGATGCAGGGTCTGTTCTTGACTCTCACCATGATGTGTGTGACTTCAGCAAAGATATTTAACCTGTGATTGATATGCTGGGCCCAATTGACGTCACTGGCACAACTCCTATTGACCTCAACAGGGTCAGGATTACACTCGGCCTCCCGCTTCACCACATTTTGAAGTGGGAAAATAAAAATTTATCTTCCTTTAAAGAGCACTTTGGACTCCATGGATGAAGTGTACTAAGTGTACTAAGATTCAGCAATTCATAAAGTTTATGGGTTGCATTGATTTGTAATGTTTAAAGGAATAAATATTTTATTAATGTCATATAATACTTGGCACATACATATTAATTTGTATCTTCAAAAGTACTTTACTAAAACTACTTAAGCTCCAAATCCTTCAATTGCATCTGATTTATAAGGCTCCAGATATGTGCAGAGGTCTGTCAACTTACATATATCACATTACAGAATTGGGGCTTCAAACTTCAAAACGCCCATCTGTAGCTGGTAAATAATAACCACATTTTATAAAACGATATGGAGGCATAGCGGTTCCTAGTTCAAAAAGCAAGCAGTCTTTGAAATTCTAGCCAATCACGATTTTAAAACTGATTAATTTTGAAATACTCTGGATAACCACAGCATTTAAGATAATTAAAATATTGTGTATGCATCAGTAAAAGCGTCTTTTCCTATTTAAATTATTTCTGTTGTTCGCATCCTTTTATGAATCTCAACCTTATAACTGAAATCACTATTAATTTCCCAGCTAACATTTGGGCTATTTGTAATAGTAATTAATCCTTACAAAACTTCCCTGTCTCTCCTGGGGGAAAAAAAAATGTTGCTTGTTTTTTAAATTAAAAATAATACACAATATAATCAGACACAGTTTAGGAGGTTTTTTAGGCCAATGAAATGTTATTTCAAAACATTACCCAACAAGTTTAGTCTGATATTCACATGAAGAGTTATGGAAGTAATATATCCAAAGACAAGACAAGACTAGACCTGCTGGTAAATATAAAAGGGTTCAATATGCTCTGATGCCTACACTTGCATTATGTAAGGAGTGTTTGTTATGTTGAGTTTTGTTTTTGTTTGTTTGTTGGGGTGCAAGAGAAGGCGGGGAATTTTGCTTTCTTTAATTGGACTGGTAAGTAAAGTACGATTAGCATGGCTTTTCCCCCTCCATTCATCGAGATTACAGTAAGGGTAAGTAAATGGATTGTGTCTGGGCAGGTAAGTTTTCATGAGAATTTTCCAAGACTGAGTGCATTATATATTAAAATAATCAATTTTGCCTGGCAATAGTATGGAAAGTTTACTTACACAGGGACAATCTACTCACCTATTCTTTACTCTGATTATGATAATGGGGGGAGGCCAAGCTAATGTTACTTTACTCACCAATTAAAAAGAGTTGTTTTCCTGAAGGCAAATAGAATTGGTCAGGGCTGATATTTATTTATACTCATACATAATTAAGTTACCCTGCACTGAAATGGGCCAAAAACTGTTCACCCTCCAATGCATGGACCCTTTGAAGGAAATAGGAGTACTTGTGTGAGCATGGTGAGCAGGATTTGGCTTCAGATGAATAACTGAATTTGGCTTTTATAAATACAACATAAAGAAACTTTCCTTTTCATACCTGATTTATTGACTAATAATAAATATATGTATTAATGATAATCCTTTACTGCTGTAATAACCAATAGAATCACAGAATATTAGTGTTAGAAGAGACTTCAGGAGGTCATCTAGTCCAATCCCCTGCTCAAAGCATGTCTAGTCTGACAGCCCTAATCAAGAAACACCACTTAAAAAAACGGAAAACACACAACAAAAAAAAAACCCCACAAGCACCATTTTGGGCAGTTGGACTAAACAAATCTATAGATGTAGGTGACAAAGCACCAAAGTCAATTTAATTTTTCTGACTCATCTAGTCTTCCCTTTCTAAAGTTCATGTAAGTAAGGATTTCATACCAGAAAGGCACATAGCCTCTTCACCATACAACATGATATTCCTTCCATGGCATATAATGGTGCCTTCCGACACTTTAATTTACAAGTTCATGTAAAAGGGGAAAAGGTTACTAAGCCCTAATAAAATATATATATTTATTTTTAAAGTGAGAAGCCAGGAATGAACTTCAACAAGCCTTCACTGACAACTTGGGCCCAAAAAGGTTCAAATGAATTCAGGAAAAGTTTGTGTTGGTTTGTTTGGGGGGATTTGTTAAGAGGGGAAATGGTTCTCTCTGAATCTAGACTCTGCATCTAAACCAAAGTTTCACTTTTTTTTTAAGTGACACTTATTCAATAATCAGCAGGCACACCGTTAACATTTCACTAACGCTCACTGCATTTGGTTTCTTCGAAAGAGAAAAAACGAGGCTGCTCTGACTGATCCAGACAAACCAAATCAACGCATCTCTGGGGAGAGAAACTACTCCAAACCCACACAACTACCACCGCCCTAGCCGTGGTACAAAGAACAGCTTCTCCCGCGCCGCTGCTTACAGCCGCACCAAAACCTTGCGGGTAACCACGGACCGTACCCTGCGCGGGTGGCCCCAAACTCTCCCCAGCGGCGGCGGCAGCGGGACCAGCCCGCAGAACACCGCAGCCCGGGCAGAGGCGCTGCGCTGCTCGGCGCCCGCTGCGGGGTGGGGAGCGCTGGCCACACTCACCAAGAGGCCGAAGAGGAGTTGCCGACAGGCGGTTCTGCAGAGCGAGCCCCCCTGGCGGGCTGCGGCGGGGGCCATCTCGGCGTGGCTGGGGGCGGCGGAGGCTGCTGGCTGAGCGCGCCCGCGGAGGAGCAGGGGGCAAGGCTGCTGCTGCCGGTGCGGTGGCGAGCGGGAAGGCGGTGGCTACTTTCTTTTCCCTCTTTTTGTTCGGGGCGGGTGGGGCGCAGCGGCAGACGAGCCGTGCGGCTCCTCGCAGGGACTTGAGTTGTTTGCTGTGCACCTCGCCTGGGCCAGGAAACTCCCTTCTCGGCCAGCCCCCTTCCTCCGCCGGCCGGGTCGGGCCAGGCCCTGGTTCCCCTCCTCCGCCCACCGCGGAACCCGCCCTGGCCCCAGCGCTGGGCGTAGCGGCGCACGAAGAGGGAGGCGCCAGGCACACCTGAGCCCCGCTTGACTGGACGGCTATGGCTCGGATGGTTTCCCCACCCTGGCTGGGGGCAGTCTCGGCGGCGGCGCCCTTGTACTAGCAGCGCCTTCCCCTGCCTAGCTGGGACCCCCTGGTTGTCCCCGGGGGCGGGGACCGCCCTAGGAGCTTGGCTTCACTTCCCCAGAGAGCGAGTGAAATCCGGCCCCATGCACGAGGTAGAGCAGGCAAAGGCGCAGCTGGAGCCGAGAAGGGGGACCCGGGGCTCAGGGTCAGTCGCGAGGGGAAGGGAGGCGGGGATGTTGGAAGCGGCTTTGCAGGTGAGCTTGGTGAAGTTGACAAAAGCCTGGGGGCGTTCGCAGCTCAGCGCTTGAGCCGCCGTTTCCAGCCCCAAACCTCCCGCAACGGAGGGAGTGTGAGTCAAGCCTCACAACTCACAAGACAAGCTTTAAAATGATGAGGTTTAAAAAAAAAAGTTTGTGGTTCTTTTTTATTGGGCTTCTGATTTTTATTTCATTTAGAGTTCACATTTTCAAGCAACCGAGCTGTCTAGATTTCCCTTTTTTTTTTTTTTTTTTTTTAAGAGAAAACTTGAGATTCTCACTTAATTACATTATTCCAGAGCCTGGGGTGTGAAGAAAATGCAACAGCTGGCAGTGCTGAGTATTTCTGTGATGGTTTTAAATATTCAAATGGACAGTGATTTTAAAAAAATAAATGTTTTTCCCCCTCCCTCCAAACTAAATATTGCAATGTTAAACAAAATGAAACTGACCAGAAACAAAGGTGAAGATGGGTTTTGTATTTTGTAGTCCAAAGTGAGTGAGGTACAAAAAGTAAACAAACTACTTAAATAGTGAAAAGTAAATTATTATTTTTAAATACATTCAATTTATCTTCACCCACGAAAGCTTATGCTCCAATACGTCTGTTAGTCTATAAGGTGCCACAGGATTCTTTGTTGCTGTTGAACCTAGGGGCTTGTCTACATTTACTGCACTGCTGTGGTGCTTGGTGAAGATGCTACCTACGCCTATAGGAGAATTTTTCCTGTTGATGTACCACTGTCTACACCAGGGGTTAGGCTGCTATAACTATGTCGCTCAAGGGTGTGGATTTTCCACACCCTGAGTGATGTAGTTATTTCAACATAAGTGCCTTGCGTAGACCATCTTTCAGTCTACTTTGCTTCTAGTTTATCCTTTCAATTAAAGCCCTGATTATCCCTCACCTTGTACGTTATAGGTCTGAAGTATGGGATTTCTGCACAGGCTTGTAGAATCTGCCCCTAAGTGAAATAAGCAGAAAAGAAGAACTGACCTACTGATGGGGCACGTCAGCTGTACCATGCATTTTCATTACAGATTTTTCTGTATTTAATAATATTGCTAATGAAATATTTTTCTGTCAAATATGTGTGCCGGGAAACTGGAATTCGGGAGCTAACATTTAGGAACTGGTAGCTTTTCCCCCTTTTTGCTTTTTGTTTAATAAACATATCCTGCCAATTCCCTCTATCTTTAAGGCAAATATAGAGCCAAAGCATGACCCATTCTGCACGCCCATGGAGGCATCAAACTCTCTTTACTACTTTGTGCCATCTATTCATACTGTGAATGGCAGCATGGAGAGACGTGAAACTTCCTCAAGACCACTACATTCCTCATAATATTTGGGTGTAGAGTGGATGTCAAGGAACAGGGAATATTCCATTCCCCTGCACCAGCCAACACAGTTGCACCAAGGAACAGGGCCAGCTTTAGGCCGATTCAGCCGATTCGCTCTGCAGCTGTCCACCCTGCCCCCAGCTCACTTCCCCGGCCCCTCCTCCCATCCCCTGAACGCCCCGCCCCCTCCCCTGCTTCCCGCGAATCAGCGATTCGCGGGAAGTCTGAAAAGAAGCAGGGGTGGGCCAGCAGCACAAGGTAAGCAGGGGTGGGGGCGCAAGAAGGGCTCTGGGGAGGAGTGGCCCGTTCCCGCAGGCCCCAGCGGCTCTGGCCCGGCCCGGTCCACGCGGCGAGGCCCCCGCGGCGCGGCTCGGGTCCCGTCCCCCCCCACGGCACGGCTCGGGTCTCTCCCGCCCCCCCCATCCTCCCCGCGGCGCGACTCAGGTCTCTCCCGTCCCCCCCGCTCGCCGCAAGCTTCCCGCCACCCCCGCCCCCAGGAATCGGGCCCCGCTCTTGCTAAAGCCGGCCCTGCCAAGGAATATGTACTGCACCAGCTATAGAGCTGCCACAGGTTACATACCCCCTGGCAGGGAAACAGATGGTGACAGCTCCTGGGGCACCGTAGCTGTGTGTTGCCCCATACATAGGACTTGTGGCAAAAATCACAATTGCCCCATAGTAATTATGTTAGAATGAGTTACAGTACCATGCTAACCTTCAAAATATTAATGGGTCATAGCCTACCATCAAAATTACACAACTTTCATTCATTTCAAAAAGAATTGCAGACATGGTAAAATGCCAGGATATGACTACAATTTGGACCCAATTATGACACATTTCCAAATGTAATGCTCCAAGTGAATCAGACTACTCATATTATTAAGCATTATACTCCACAATAAGTATTTGCCCTTTTGAATCCTTAGTTATGTGTCAGCATATTTGTCTGGAGAAATCCATAGCAGTATAGTTAACAAGAGCTGGGTGATTCAAACTCCTTATTCTGAAGGAGTGGCTAAAAACCTGAACCCTCTTATCACATTTACATAAATATTTCAGTCCTTGTAGACTTGTACTCTGAATGTATTTACCCTTCACCAAAGCTAACAAAGTACTGTCTTTAAGATAAGAATATGCTCCACTAATTGAAATCCCAGTATACTTTATTGTAATTCTTCTACTGGTCTCCATTTCTACAGATCATTATTGGCTTCTGTTGGTTGGTTTCTCCTGGCAGACTAGTAGCCCTGGGAGCCAGCAAAGTAATAGGCCTGTTCCATTGTTCCAAAAATCTATTTGCCAACTGGACTCAGATAAAAATTTTAAACAGAAAATTCCATTGGGGTTGGTGGAGAAAAATAGTTTTTATTTTCATATTTCACAAACAGGTAAACCAGGCCCTTCATATGCTCAGCACTACATGAAGTAACTAGGAGCTTATTTATATCTACAGGTGGATCTTTCAGTCTGTTTTCTTTCTCTGCCAGCTTCTTTTCTCAATGTATTCCTGGCTCTAATGCTTTCTTCTTTTCTTTTCTTTTTATTTCTTCTGTTCACTTTCACTTCTCTTTAATTCATCCATGGTTCTTCTCACACATTTTAAACTTCTGCTTGCTGACTGTTCCCTATTTCTTTCCTGTAAGGTGGAGCCTGCTTCTCTTACTACATTTTATTTAGTTTTCTCCTCCTCCCCCCGCCCCCTGCCAAAAATCTGACCATTCCAGTTTCTACAAAACCTTGAAGAAGGTTCTGATTCATCCCTTCGCTGAAAACGTGTTCCTTGATGTCTGAATAGAAAGAAAGTAAGAAAAATATTATACCATATGTACCCTACAGCAATAGTACCCTGAAAACAAAACAGTTGTTTAAGATGTACCCTTTAGTATAGATTCAATAATAGATTTATAGAATTTGTTTGAATGTCTATATGGATGAATGTATATTTTCATTATGTTCTTAAAGAAAAATAGAAGAAACACAAACAACTTCCTCAAATGCCTTTTACTAGTCACTGTAGTAAGTAGTCCAAAAGCGGAATTGTTCTAGTATGTGTTTACTTTCTCAACAAAACAAAAATTCAAATATGACACTTGTATTAAAATAAACTAAAAATACTAAGTTTGGGCAATAGTTTAGAATAAAATTTCATACTACAGTTTTAATACCATTTAAAGATATTTCTTGGCTTGCAAACTGTAAGCGAAAGCATGTTACTAAAAATGATGGCAATAGAAATGAGCAATTGTGTTAGTTCACTTAGAGTCACTATAGAGTTTTGCAGAACTTTCATTAACATCAATGACAATTCCAACTGCAGAGCAATAGGAAGATTCGGAACATCTTCCTTTCCATGTTCAGGCAGGACTTGCTACAATCGTTCATGTCTTTTTCAGCTACAGAAAGAAATACCACAATGTGGCTACTGTTGAAGACCATTCTGAAGCCTCAGCTAGTTAAAAATGTCCCATTCACTACAGGAGCTTTCCATCAGCTTCTGAGTGCACTTCAAGGTGTTGGTTTTTAACCAATAAAGCCCTATATAATTTATGATCTGGCTACTGTAAATACTGTCTCTCTTCCTATGTGTCATTGCCATGACTTCAATCAATTGGTACACTTATGTCACTAGATGTGTATTTCTGAGGCCTAGTGGCAGGGGCCCGTAACTTGGGGTAAAGTTTGGCACTTTGTACCACACTATTTTGAGCATGGAGCCCCTTCAAATGGCCCCAAGAGGATCACTTTAGGGCAAGGTGGATCCTCCAGTGGTATAAAACCAGTGTTGCAACTCCAATACCACCTCCTTCCTACTGATGGCATAGACATATGATCTTGGAAAAAGGGATTTGCTTCACTGATTACTAATTGGTCCATGGGCCCCTTGGAATATAATCTAATTCCAAGTGTTCTGGCTGGTTGAAGTTATTTAGGAATTATGAGAGCAATACACCACAAGCCAGGATTGGAGTGAGGGGCCTAGAGACTGCCTTTGCAGCTTCCCTTCTGAGTGGCACTGTATGCTCTTTGATTGCAGTAGCCAAGAACCTAAATCAGAATGTTTTCAGTGCAGCATTACTTGCTCTGAAACTCACTCCCTTGGTGGTCCACCAGAGGCCATATTTAGTGTACTTTAAAATATGGGTCAAGAGACATACTTTTGCCAAGCATTAGACTATGAACTGTTCTATATGTTGAAGGGAGTCTAACGTGGCAAATGTTCTTAATTTATATCATGCACTCAGTTATGAAGGGTATATAAAAAATAAATGAGACTGGCCTGAAGAAACTAATAATTCTCCAAACTCTGCCTTTATTAATCCATCAGAGGGGATGATATGCAGCTTGTCTTTAATTGTGAGAATAATTATTAAAAAAAGGTTTAAATCCTTCAGACTTTACTCATTCCCAATTGACATTTGGACTGAGTAAGACTGCAGAATATGGCCCCATGCTTTTACAGTATGTTTTCTTTTTGTCATGAGAAACCACCTAACACATCCAGAACGTCTAAATAAAATGTCTAATTTTAAAATTATTCTCATTAAAAAGTTTTTGTTTAATATTTTTTTTAAGTTTTATCAGTCTCTTCCCTAAATAAAACAATACACTCAAGCATACTTTAACTAGCTTTTGTTGTTTTTACCTAGTGATTTATCTCAACATTTTCATTTGCAAAAGGTGTATTATGTCAGGTATGAATATACCTTTTGTCACAGCAAAACCTGATTTTCATCCAAACCTCTGTGAATTATGAGATCATTACAGATACGTGCTTCATTGTGCTTAGTCATTCAAATACACCTCTACCCCTATATAATGCGACTCGATATAACACAAATTCGGATATAAAGCAGTGCTCTGGGGGAGTAAGATTTTTTTGGCTCCCGAGGACAGCGTTATATTGAGGTAGAGGTGTAATAGATAATGTCACTTGCAGGTTTAAATGAGTGTAAATGATGGCTTCTCTGTAACTTGGGTCTTTAAATCATGATTTGAGGACTTCAGTAACTCAGCCAGAGGTTATGGGTCTGTTACAGGAGTGTGTGGGTGAGATTCTATGGCCTGCAATGTGCAGGAGGTCAGATTAAATTATCATGATCGTCCCTTCTGGCCTTAAAGTCTATGAGTCTTTTTACCCATACAATTTAAAATACATAGTTTCAGAACTTAAAACAACTAAAGAGATGTATTTTAAAGGAATATTATCAAAATTATTTTATTTCCAGTATTTAAACCCATTTTTTATAACATGAATCTGGATTCTGTACAATATTTGAATTGCTTGAAGAATATAGCATACAGTGTGGAAATTGTTCAACAGTTTCAACCCTGGAAGAACTTTATTCATTACTGAACAATATACTAGACCTCTACCGTGATATAACGCTGTCCTTGGGAGCCAAAAAATCTTACCACATTATAGGTGAAACCGTGTTATATCGAACTTGTTTTGATCCGTCAGAGTGTGCAGCCCTGCCCCAGCACTGATTTACCATGTTATATCTGAATTTGTGTTATATAAGGTCGTGTTATATCGGGGTAGAGGTGTACCTTCAAAAATGCTCTTTTCAGCCAAGACCTGAGAAAAAAGATGGATGGATCTTAAACCATGCTTTGAAAGCCAGCTGACTTGGAATCTACTAGACTAGTGGAAGAAGTGAATACCAGAGTGAAATACCCTCTTCTGAGAATCTCTGTCCCCATTCCTAGAAACCAGAAGTTCCCAGGCTGACTTATGGCAGATACAGCAGAGACACAATTTTTCAGGTAGTCAGCACCTCACTATTTAGGGCTTTACAGACGTATGTGACCTGGAAGTAAACAGAAATTCAGTTCCATCCAGAAATTAATTTGCTATAGCTCTCTCATCAAACAGGTGAGAATTTTATTCTGTACTAGCTGTAGTCTCTGAGCAGTTGGACACCCATGAGGCAACCCAATTTTTCCATTGCTGTCTAACTCCATCTTTCTTCATCTCCATGATGGCAGCATTCTTTTAGTTCGTCCTATGATAAGTCCCTTCTCTTTCCTCTTTCCCTCTTCACAGTGGGAATCTAATCTAAGACATACCTTGTGCTTCTTCCACAAGGTAGCCTGATGACATGACCACACCACCATAATCGTCACTGTCTAATTATTGAATCTGCAGTCTGCTGACCCATAGGTGCAGCACTTTCTTATTGGTTAGATGATCTCCCCAATGGATTCCCAAGATTCTTATTAAATAAAGCTGGTGAAATGTTTACATTTCCTGTTGAGTACTTCCACCATCAGACACATTTCCAAGGCATACAGTAGTGTCAGAAAGACAATAGCATTGTATAATATCATTTGAGTATGTAGATGTATCTTCTTATTCTTCCGGATATGAGTCCATTGTTAGAAGTAAATCATCACCAACAAAACTAGCCGAGTCTCTCTGCCATGCTCAGGCCAAAAGCCAGAATGAAAGGGAATTTTTATGACTTCAAATTATATTCAATCTGCCTCATCACAATTATGTCAATAACCTGATTCAAAGAACAGGAGAATTAAATACATGGTGATAAGTGATTAAATAACATCATTAAAACATGTATTTTTGAGCTTGGGCCTAACACACTCAGCCCAGAAAAGTTGTCACCCTGACACTACCAGTCTCACCCAATAACAGATCTAATAGTCCTGTACTTGATTTTCCTAGACATAAGGAATGAAGGCCACCATACAGACTTTTTAGCACCTCAAGAATCATACTGAATTCCTATTCCTCTCTGTGAGAAACACTCAGTTCTGCTTCTGAGCAGGAATAGCACAGGTTTGCCAAGCTGACTACCACTGGAACAAGTTCTCTGGTCAAGATTACATGGACATTCTAGTGGATGAGAAGAAGTGTTCTTCGCTTTCACTACAGCGACCGTATAAGATTTCAAAAGAACTTCTTGACATAAGATATCAGACTCTGTGCGATTTCTGCCTCTGGTGTTCTAGTCTCCTCCCCATGCTTCATTCTTTTTGCATGCCATCTGTGCACCCATGAGATGGTGTAAGAGGAGACTAATTGAGGAGCCACTGCATGGATAGGCAAGGACAAAAGATGGCTATGATAATTAATGGTATTAACAAGAACCAAATCTTCAGTTATTACTGTATTGTATGTATTACGAGTCTGGAGATTTAAACTTTTGTTGTGCTGAATGAATCGTACATGTAAGTCTGAATTTAGTGCTGTGATATGCTTCTTATGTATTTTTTTACTCATGTATTCTGAGAAAATTATTGTTAAAAGATAATTATTTTTTAAAAAGGAATAAAACAGCAGAATTAAATTATAACTTCATCTAAAAGACTCTGTTACAGACTTCATAATGATATAATTTTTATTCTGCATACATTTTGACATTTAAATGACGATGCATATTAAAATTATATGGGAAAGACTCATGTGATGGCAATTGTTACAGTATTATTCACTAAACATTTCTTTTGGCTGCTGCATTTATTACTCTTAAGACTCCCCTTTATTCACATCACTTCAACACTGAAACTCTACATTGTTTCTCTTGCATATAATATTTTGTCAGATTAGATAGAGGGTAGGAAGGGCAGACTGTTACTGTTGATACTCATGAAAGAAATGAGTGACACACTGTGAGTTGCTTCTGCCCTATATATGTGTGTGGCTGTAAACCCCACTCCATTACCAGGAAAATGTGGAGGTAACCTGGAAAAGAAAATTCACAGTTTTCTTCCTTGTAGCATATACATTGTAGAGGGTGATCTGGACCAGTATTTTTATTGTAGTTCCTGTTTTAAAATACACACAGTAGGTTAACTCTACATAACTATCTCTAATCCTTATAACAATTTAATATGCATTTCAGTAAAATACTATTCCCCAAACTAATTCTATCTTAAATATAAATTACCAAATTCAGTTCTAATTTACAGTCTTGTAAATCCCATGAACATCACTGACTTTCATTATAATCATATCAAATTACTGTAGATTATGCCAAAATAATTATAATTTGACCCAGATTTGTTAATTTTGTGTCCCTTTTTTCAGTCACTGAGCAGGGCTTCCCCAGTCAGACATTTCCTCTCTCTCTAGGTATGAACATTGAGTTTCTCATTTGCTCACAGGGCCTTGTTTCTCTTGCAGTTCCTGAGATATCGCTCCTCCTTGCTCTATCACAAATGTTTAGTCCCAGAATATCAAAGGGCTGTTTTCCTCGTATTAGCTGCTCCCAAGGTATAGGGCTCAAGAATAAGCACTTCACTTTAAGCCATGCTACTGTTTCTGTTCCTCTCAGAACAGCTGTCTGTTCAGCCTTCCAGAACCTTTTGGTCTAATATTCTTTCCCCATTTTTTTAAAGTTTTAAAATGTTTTCCTGCATTTTAAATATTTCTGACCTAATCAAATCCTTCTAAAAATGGTGTTTGTGTACATGTGTGTGAGAGAGCTGTTGCACCCCGTTAAAAAACAATAGTCCTTCATAATAAAACACTTTCTATTATCCCTTTTAAAATTCCTCTTCTACTGTATGGAATTATGCAGCATTTTTCTTCTAGTCAGGTTGGTGGGGTGGTGACAGTCCTTAAGATGACAATAATGTCGTTACTAGAACTATTGACAGCAAGCGAGTGTGCAGTGAAGAGCTGTCAGTTTCTATTCTGTATTGCATTGGTTTTGTAGTCCCAACAGGAGAAAAAATTACTAAAACCTTTTTGTTATCACTCAGGTAAACAGCTGTGATTCAGAACACACATGGGAGTGGATCTGTTGTTTAATAAGGAACATTTTTGCAGACTTGCTTTTTTAACTGTTTCTACACTTTAAGTTTTCACCTCTAGATATTAGTACATACCAATATTGTTCCTAATACTCAGTATGCAGTTTTCCAATACTCCTCACTTTATTACATCAAAATAATTTTTTAACCTAAGAAAAAAGCATGTTCCTTGGTGTGGGCTATGGTCCCAAACGTGCTCCTGTAGAACTCAATATCTTAATTCCCATTGACTTTAATGGGAGTAGGATTTCGCTCTATGTATCTGCAAAATTTCAAAGTCTAGCCATTTTTGCTGTGACCATTTCTAAAAATGTGTGGTTACGTTTTGTTTACAATTCCCCCTCTCCAATAACTGAATAAGGATTGAAAGGATTTTACTCCAGCACTTAAAACAAAATAACCATCACCTCTGGGCAGAGAAGAAACAGCAAATGTCAGCCTCCTTGGAAATGTTTCTAAAAGTTATTATGAAAACAGTGAAAACACTGTGAAAATAGTATATTATAGAGTACAGAAGGGAAACCATCTTGCAGCCTTAACTACAGCAGTTGTGGATGAAGGATTTCACCAATATGTGTTTCTTTCTTTATTAGATCATGATTGAGCAGATAAATAATGTTTTAAAAGGATATACAAGTAGAAACAGATGGAAGTCTGAGTCACAATACACTTCTCTGCTTTTGACCCTCAAGTGATATTTTACTACAGTTTTGATTGGTTTTACAAATATTTGAACAGTGATTAGGTGTGTCATTTGATGAATGCAATATTTTATTAATTTAAAATGTTGTGTAGATATTTTCCCTCTTTTACTCTGTAGGACTCTCTCCCTGATCAAGTGATAAAAATATATACTAGTGAAGGATGAAGTTCCAGCAATTAGGAGATGTCACACAGTAGATTTAATGCCCTGGTTTGCATATTTGATGATTATGCATTAATTTGTTTTCATAAATGTTAGCATATTTTCTGCTCACCAGAATTTAAGCTTGACAAGGCTACAGAGTGGAAAAGGTCTTAGAAACATAGGAACTGCTATATTCCTGGTTGGCGCTGATATATCCCTGGGTTGGTGTTCAGGTTCCTCTTGAAGCTCCTTCAGGCTCTGCCCATGGCTGCTTCTTGTCCTGGACTGGGTGCAGGGCAGTGGTTGGGTGGTTAGTCCTTGGTGCTGGCTGCTATTTACCTGGGCTAGTAAGAGAATTTGGCTGCTTCCTGTTGTGGCTGAACTTCTGGCCCTTATCTGGGTGCCTAGCCTGTTGCTTGGTCCCTGGCTGGGGATGTTCTGGCCCTGTTTGTTGCTTCCCGATTAATGCATTCAGGCCCATGTGGCCAGAGAGATGGCTGGAGCACTGGCCAGTGTTGCTCTAGTTACAGTTCCAAGCCGGTGACCACACATGGAGTGGGGTGAGGATCATGCTGTAAACTGCAACTCTATAGTTATAGTATCAGAGGGGTAGCCGTGTTAGTCTGAATCTGTAAAAAGCAACAGAGGGTCCTGTGGCACCTTTGAGACTAACAGAAGTATTGGGAGCATAAGCTTTCGTGGGTAAGAACCTCACTTCTTCAGATGCAAGTAATGGAAATCTCCAGAGGCAGGTATAAATCAGTGTGGAGATAACGAGGTTAGTTCAATCAGGGAGGGTGAGATGCTCTGCTAGCAGTTGAGGTGTGAACACCAAGGGAGGAGAAACTGCTTCTGTAGTTGGATAGCCATTCACAGTCTTTGTTTAATTCTGATCTGATGGTGTCAAATTTGCAAATGAACTGGAGCTGAGCAGTTTCTCTTTGGAGTCTGGTCCTGAAGTTTTTTCGCTGTAAGATGGCTACCTTTACATCTGCTATTGTGTGGCCAGGGAGGTTGAAGTGTTCTCCTACAGGTTTTTGTGTATTGCCATTCCTGATATCTGACTTGTGTCCATTTATCCTCTTGCGTAGTGACTGTCCAGTTTGGCCAATGTACATAGCAGAGGGGCATTGCATATGATGGCATATATAACATTGGTGGACATGCAGGTGAATGAGCCGGTGATGTTGTAGCTGATCTGGTTAGGTCCTGTGATGGTGTTGCTGGTGTAGATATGTGGGCAGAGTTGGCATCGACGTTTGTTGCATGGGTTGGTTCCTGAGTTAGAGTTGTTATGGTGCGGTGCGTGGTTGCTGGTGAGAATATGCTTAAAGTTGGCAGGTTGTCTGTGGGCGAGGACTGGCCTGCCTCCCAAGGTCTGTGAAAGTGAGGGATCATTGTCCAGGATGGGTTGTAGATCACTGATGATGCGTTGGAGAGGTTTAACTATACTCTGCCAATCTTACCCACAAAAGCTTATGCTCCCAATACTTCTGTTAGTCTCAAAGGTGCCACAGGACCCTCTGTTGCTTTCTATAGTTATAGTCCTCATTCGCTGGGGCTCTGTGGTTAGAATGCTGGATGACTCCAGGTGCAAAGACCTGGCCCCATTGAAGTCAATGACAACATACCACCAATGGGTGGCTGAAGGACTGCCTTGAACAACATGAATTATGTGTTGTGATCAGCACTCTCTCTGTGAGGGCTGATGGACCGATTGATCAAGGTGATGATCATATCATGTTGAAAAACATGTTGATAGTGGGTCCATGGCATGGGGGCTATTCCCCATACTGATTCTTATATGGCCTGAGAGGCCAGTTAACTGAACTGGCTGCACCTGATGCAGAAGCCCAGAGGAAGTCCAGCTGGGGAAGGAGCTGGGTGGTGACTATACAGAAAGGGTGTGGAGACCATGGGGACCAGAGTCATGGCTGAAGACCTTTTATAAGGCTATTGGATTTTTTCTGTTGGAACTTCCCATAACCCCCGAAGGGATGAGACTAAAACATGACCTGGCCAGAGGGCTGAATCTCAAGAAGAGGCAGATCACTGAAGCACTAGAGCAACCGTGGGCTGGGGGATGCTAGAGAGGAAAGAGCTGCTACGCCATACCCAACCACAAGGAGGCAAGATAATGAATGGAGAGTCCACAATCCACCAAAATAGTAACATCATCTTTCTAAAGTAGTAAGTTTTGAAGGAAGGGGTTGAGAGATTTATATTTTAAAATCTTCTATTTTAGATCAGATTTAATTTGATGAAATACACCAATCTCACTCAAAATACTGTGTTTTGATCTGAAAGAAATATTTTGAAAGTGATCTGGTTCTCTCTGATTTATTGAGAATTAATGTTTTCTGCATGGTAGCTATAAATAAATGTAGAAGAGCTAGTTCCAAACTAAGTCCTTTTAGGCTCCTCTTTAGAATATTATTTATATTTGGATTCATCTCAATTCACTGTGGTCAATGAAGAGAAAAAAGGATTAAAATGTTAGAGGACTCGTTTCATTTTAAACAGAAGGAATTGCTCATCTTGGTTGGTTGAAGAAAAACACTCAGTTGATGTATCCACTTTTAAGCACCTAATCCTGGCTCAAAGCACCTCTCTACTGCTGAGATCTCATGACCACTCTGCTCCAGAGCCAGGAGTTAACATGAAATTTTAAGCTCCTTTCAGTTTGTATCTATCTAGCTTCTTACATGGCTCCCAACACTAGTATCTGGGGTTTTCCTCCCACAAAACAGTGGCTGCATTGTGTTTACACTGATGGCCAGCGCTTATTCCTCATAGGGATAGAGTCTGTGAATCTAAACCTTTGCCCCTCCAAATGCCAAATACAACGGCTGGAGCACCAGTCCAACCATGCCGCAGTACTCAACAGGGCTAGCTGTGATCTGGAACAGTACCAGGTAAGTTTACATATAATTTACATTTGAGGCCATAGTATGTCCTCACTGATACCTGTGCAATCTTATCCTTTCAATAAGATTGAATAGGTGTCATTGAGGACTGGATTTGACCTTAATTGCTATGTAAGATGTCTCTATCTGTTACCCATATTGGTTACATAGTGGAACAGAAATTTTGGCTGTAGTAGTGCAACAGACTGTTTAAAAAAAAAAGTGGTTCTATAGGGTTAAAAATGTCCATCGTGAGCTGTTTTTGTTATGGTTCCTATGGGAGATTGCCATCCCCTAATACAGGGGTGGGCAAAATAAGGCCCGCAGGCTGGATCCGGCCCATCTAACATTTCTCTCCGGCTCACCAGGTTCTTTGGCTGCCCCCCTCATGATCTCTAGGCCGCTAAAAGTCCCACAGTGCAGCAGGGCGCTCAGGCAGGCTGCCTGCATGCCATGGCCCCGTGCCGCTCCTGGAAGCAGCCGGCTGCTGCTGGCATGTCTCTGCGGGCCACTGGTGGGGTGGGGAGGCAGCTCTGCACGCTGTCCCCACCCCCAGCACTGACCTTACAGCTCCCATTGTCCAGAAACTTCCCCCCAAGGGGCGCACAGAGACGTACCAGCAGCAGCTGACTGCTTCCGGGAGCGGCGTGGGGTCATGGCATGCTAGCAGCCTGCCTGAGCCCTGCTGAGCCACCAGCCGGGAGCTGCCTGTGGTAAGTGCCTCCCAGCTAGAGCCTGCACCTCGCACCCCTTCCCGCACTCTAACCCCCTGCCCCAGGTCAGAACCCCCTCCTGCACCCAAACTCCATCCCAGACCCCGCACCTTTCCATTAATATAGTAGAAATGTGCAGCCTGGGACGACTTACCAAAATTTGTGGAGTGGCACCCCAGCAAAAATTATTGCACACCTCTGCCCTAATAGCTAGGCAGATGCTTCCTAAAGACTTTTGATTGTCTTTTCTTAACTAATACCTGATGATGATTGATTTTTTGAAAAATAAATGTATATGAACCATCTAGCTGTGCACATAGCTGGCCACTGAGAATTCATATTAATATTATTTCCCTTTTCTGCCCTCCTTCATTCCTTCATATGTTGCATCTTGTCTTAAATTCCAGAGGACTGGAAGAGTACTAATGTTATAACAATATTCAAAATGAGCAAGTGGCATGACCAAGATAACTGTTGGCTAGTTAGCCTGACATCAATCCCAAACAAATTGTGGAAAAGGTGATACAGTAATTAATTGATAAAGAATATGAAGATAACGCCAGTCAATTTGGTTTTATGGAATATAGATTTTGTCAAATGAACCTGATTTAATTCTAATCCCTAAAGGAATGGGATTATGAGTTTGGCTGATAAAGGTAACTTTAGATGTACTATTGTAAGACTTTTGTGAGTTGTTTGATCATTAGGGCAAAATATTCAAACTCAGCTGCCCAAAATTGGGAATCTAAATCCATATTTAGGCACTTATATAAGGGGTCTGATTTTGGTCAGGTGTTAAGGACCCACAGTTCCTACGGACATCAGCTTCAACTTCCATTGAAGCTCATGAGAATTTGTCTGAATAAAGACTCATAAAAACAAAGTCATTATCAAAGAAATACAGACTTGGTTGTGTTGCTCATTCCATCACACAAGCATAAAAATCCCGGGCTCTCAAAATTCCACTGGTCCTGCAAGACTGCAAAAGTCTTTATTTACAGGTGTTATTCGGAGGCAGGACATCTGCAACAGCCGGGAGAAATTTAAAGACGCTATGAGTGACAAACAGCAATTAACAAATGAAGAAATATTTGTATGTTTAATCACTTCATTGGTCAGATTCTAGTTTTGTAAGAAAAGGAGGTCCATCCCACTCTTTTATTAATGTCATCGTAAATAGTTTATAGTCATAGATATCCTATTTCCTGGTCTAGTGGATTTCTTTCTTGTCATTTACCTTTACATGCCTTTCAGAGATAGGTGTGGTTGTGTATTCATTTTATAACTAACTCCCTTGCCATGTTCGTTAAGTTTATTCAGTTCATAAGCAAAGACATGTTTATGCATGTACATTAGTTTCAGCACATCTTTAACTTTTATTATTTAGATGTTTTCTGAGATTATCATGGAAGACGTTTGTACTGCTGAAATACTTCTTAGTCTAGTGAATCTATACCCTTTTTCATAAACAGCTCTTCTTCATGTCTCTCTCTTTTGGCTAATGTTATTTTAAAATTGTAAGAAACACAGGGTGTTGATTTCCTACTCTATTGTAGTGTCTTAAAGTGGATGATATTAAAAAATATGTATCCTTTTTACATTATTATGGTCTTGCACAGTGTTGAAAAAAAGTTACCAAAAATTACCACCTCATTAAAATAGTGCTTAAACTTTAGCAAATTATGTATACAGATATAACACATTTAGGCCCATTACATAAAGCATAAGAATATTACCTTCTGATTGTAATGTAAGATGCATCATGGGCCTAAGCAGACGCACTAATCACACACCCTGCACAGTGAGGGTACAGCAGCCGTTGGGCGTCGTGTACGCAGACGGGCTCCATTGTCCATGGCCAGATTATATTCACTGGGCCTTCTTAGGATTCCTTCCCCATTTCAGATGCCTGTGTGCATGTACCCACCTATTCAGGCTGCTCACACAAACAAAGTATTGATTCTTAGGATTTTGAACAATCACACTATAAGACACTGTTGTCCAAGTAGCCCACCTCTGGAAATGATCTTGTAACTCCTGCTTACAGACCTGAGGTCTGATTCTGCATCGCTTTGCATTTTCTATAGTCATTTAACTCTTTGCAGAGTGAGTGAAAAAGGTGTGATTTGGTCCTGGTTTATACCCATGTTGGGCTCCCTTTTTGGAAGCACAAATGAATACACAAAGTGCAAGGCAGTGGAGGGAGAATTAAGTCTGTTATGTATCAGGGGGTAGCCGTGTTAGTCTGTATCTACAAAAACAACAAGGAGTCTGGTGGCACCTTAAAGACTAACAGATTTATTTGGGCATAAGCTTTCGTGAGTAAAAACCTCACTTCTTCGGATGCATAGAGTGAAAGTTACAGATGCAGGCATTATATACTGACACATGGAGAGCAGGGAGTTACTTC
>NC_048299.1:208032136-208081686 GCF_013100865.1 Trachemys scripta elegans
CACTCAGCCCACTGCCAGCCTGGGGTTCTGTTCACCTAGTTTGGCAGCGGGCTGATCGGGGCCTGCGGGACCCCGGCTGGCAAGGGGCCAGCAGCAGGGACCCCAGACTGGGGGTGCAGGTGGGAATGTAGGGGGTAGTGGTGCAGGAGCTCCTGTTTGGTGCTCAGGGTGGGGGTGGGTATGTGGGGGAGGTGCAAGAGTCAGAATGGGGGCTGGAGATGTGTGAGGGGGTGCACAGGTCTGGGTGTGTGGAGGGGATGCAGGGGTCAGGGCAGAGTGTTACTGTTGCCCTGAACAGCATTAGCTTGTCTTCCATACATTTGGACTGAGGTTGAGATAGAAATAGGAGACAGACTTGTTGAAAGTCTCTGGGCAAGGATTTTATATGTGATTTATACTCATCTCATAGAACTGGAAGGGACCCTGAAAAATCATCAAGTCCAGCCCCCTGCCTTCAGTAGCAGGACTAAATACCAATTTTTGGCCCAGATTTAAGTGGCACCCTTAAGGATTGAATTTATAACCCTGCGTTTAGCAAGCCAATGCTCAAACCACTGAGCTATCCCTTCCCCCAGATAAAAGGGGTAAAAAACAAGGGTGATTATAGTAAGGGTCTACTACAGACCACCTAACCAGGAAGAAGAGGTGGATGAGGCTTTTTTTAAACAACTAACAAAATCATCCAAAGTACAGGATTTGGTGGTGATGGGGGACTTCAACTACTCAGGCATCTGTTGGGAAAATAACACAGCAAGGCACAGATTATCCAACAAGTTCTTGGAATGTATTGGAGACAATTTTTTTATTTCAGAAGGGAGAAAGCTACTAGGGGAAAGACTGTTCTAGATTTGATTTTGACAAATAGGGAGGAACTGGTTGAGAATTTAAAAGTGGAAGGCATCTTGGGTAAAAGTAATCATGATTCTAAGGAATTGTAGGAGGGAGAACAGCAAAAGAAAGACAATGGATTTTAAGAAGGCAGACTTTAGCAAACTCAGGGAGTTGTTAGGTAAGATCCCATGGGAAGCAAGTCTAAGGGGGAAGACAGTTGGCAGTTTTTCAGAGACATTATTAAGGCCCAAGAGCAAACTATCCCACTGTGTAGGAAAGATAGAAAGTATGGCAAGAGACCACTGTGGCTTACCCAGGAGATGTTCAATGATCTAGAAATTAAAAAAAAGTCCTATGAAAAGTGGAAAAAAGGTCAAATTACAAAGGATGAATATAAACAAATAACACAAGTATGTAGGGACAAAATTAGAAAGGCCAAATTACAAAGGATGAATATAAACAAATAACACAAGTATATAGGGACAAAATTAGAAAGGCCAAAGCACAAAATGAGATCAAACTAGCTAGAGACATAAAGGGTAACAAGAAAACATTCTACAAATACATTCGAAGCAAGGGGAAGACCAAGGACAAGGTAGGCCCGTTTCACAATGGGGGAGGGAGGAATAAAAACAGAAAATGTTGAAATGGCAGAGGTGCTTAATGACTTCTTTGTTTTGGTTTTCACCAAGAAGTTGGTGGTGATTGGACATCTAACATAGTGAATCTCAGTGAAAATGAGGTAGGATCAGAGGCTAAAATAGGGAAAGAAGGAGTTAAAAATTACTTAGACAAGTTAGATGTCTTCAAGTCACCAGGGCCTGATGAAATGCATCCTAGAATACTCAAGGAGCTGACTGAGACGATATCTGAGCCATTAGTGATTATCTTTGAAAAGTCATGGAAGACAAGAGAGATTCCAGATGACTGGAAAAGGGCAAATATAGTGCCAATCTATAAAAAGGGAAATAAGGACAACCCGGAGAATTACAGACCAGTCAGCTTAACTTCTGTACCCGGAAAGATAATGGAGCAAATAATTAAGCAATCAATTTGCAAACATCTAGAAGATAATAAGGTGATAAGTGACAGTCAGCATGGATTTGTTAAGAACAAATTGTGTCAAACCAATCTGACTGCTTTCTTGGACAGAATAACAAGCCTTGTAGATGGAGGAAGCAGTAGACATGGTATATCTTGACTTTAGTAAAGCTTTTGATACTGTCTCACATGACCTTCTCATAAACAAACTAGGGAAATACAACCTAGATGGAGCTACTATAAGGTGGGTGAATAACTGGTTGGAAAACTGTTCCCAGAGAGTAGTTATCAAAGGTTCACAGTCATGGTGAAAAGGCATATTGAGTGAGGTTTCACAGGGATCACTTCTGGGTCTGGTTCTATTCAATATCTTCATCAATGATTCAGATAATGGCATAGAGAGTACACTTACAAAGTTTGCAGATGATTCCATGGTTGGAGGGGTTGCAAGAGCTTCAGAGGATAGGATTAAAATTCAAAATGATCAGGACAAAATGGAGAAAAGGTATGAAGTAAATAGGATAAAATTCAATAAGGACAAATGCAAAGTACTCCATTTAGGAAGGAACTATCAGTTGCACACATACAGAATGGGAAATGATTGCCTAGGAAGGAGTACTGCAGAAAGGGATCAGGGGGTCATAGTGGACTACAAGCTAAATATGAGTCAACAGTGTAACACTGTTGCAAAAAAAGCAAACATCATTCTAGGATGTATTAGCAGGAGTGTTGTAAGCAAGACACAAGAAGTAATTCTTCTGCTCTACTCCACGCTGATTAGGCCTCAGCTGGAGTATTGTGTCCAGTTCTGGGCGCTACATTTTAGGAAAGATGTGGACAAATTGGAGAATGTCCAGAGAAGAGCAACAAACATGATTAAAGGTCTAGAAAACATGACCTATGAGGGAAGATGGAAAAAATTGGGTTTGTTTAGTCTGGAGAAGAGAAGACTGAGAGAGGACGTGATAACAGTTTTCAAGTACATAAAAGTTTGTTACAAGGAGGAGGGAGAAAAATTGTTTTTCTTAACCTCTGAGGATAGGACAAGAAGCAATGGGCTTAAATTGCTGCAAGGGAGGTTTAGGTTGGACATTAGGAAAAACTTCCTAACTGTCAGGATGGTTAAGCACTGGAATAAATTGCCTAGGGAGGTTGTGGAATCTCCATTATTGGAGATTTTTAAGAGCAGGGTTAGACAAACACCTGTCAGATAATACTTATTCCTGCCATGAGTGCAGGGGACTGGACTAGATGACCTCTCAAGGTCCCTTCCTGTCCTATGATTCTATGATTACTCTTCGGAGGGAAATCGGGGAGACAGTTGATAGGATGTCAGCTACTGACAGCATCATGGAGCAGATTGCTGTTTATCTGGTGCTCTGGGATGTCAGCATCAGGGCTCTCTTGTACTAAGTACTGCACAAACTCACAGGTAAACCCAGTCCCGGGATTTTCCTGTCTACCTGGTCAGTGCATCTGAGTTGAGAGTGCTGTCCAGAGCGGTCACAATGAAGCACTGTGGGATACCTCCCGGAGGCCAATAACGTCGAATTCCGTCCACACTACCCCAATTCCGACCCGCAAAGGCCGATTTTATCGCTAATCCCCTCGTCGGAGGTGGTGTAAAGAAACCGGTTTAAAGGGCCCTTTAGGTCAAAAGAAAGGGCTTTTCGTCGTGTGAATGTGTCCAGGCTTAATTCGATTTAATGCTGCTAAAGTCGACCTAAACTCGTAGTGTAGACCAGGCCTCAGTCTCAAGGAGCTTACTGTGTAATTTGAAATAGGACACAACAAGTGAGTGTGACAAACAAAAGAAGAGAAGGGGAGGAAAGATTAGGGTAACAAAAATAAAATCACATGTCATATAAGGAACGGTGAACCACGGCCACTGGGAGCTACAGGTGGCCGAACAAATGAAGTCTGGCGACCTGCCAGCAGATTACCCTGACGGGCCGCAGGTTGCCCACCACTGGTTTAGGTTCCACACTCAATGTGCTGGCTTCTGTGAATCCCTTTTTAGCTGCCTCACTCTCCCCAGGCATTGTATAAAGCACCTAAAAGTTAGGCATTCCAACACCTAAGTCCCCCTGGTGAATCAAGCTCATATTATTTTACATCATTTTTTAGTGAGAAAGAGTTGAGCTGTTCTAGGCAGTTTATACTTCTGACTCACTATGATCTAAACAAATTAATCTTTACAATGTCTGGTTTCAGCATAGCCAAATTCAGGTAACAAGCATGAAGTTGCCTGAAGCAGTATCACTTAAAAACAAACCTGCATTTGCTACATCAAAAGTTGTATTCAACAGGCAAAGCTTGAGTTTCAAATGCCACATCCCAGCTGGAAATGTGCAGTGTCACAGGTTGCTGGCCAGCCTACCTGTGACAGGCTCCCCTAAGGAGAACAAGCAAACCCAGAGCCACCTGTGAGTAGTTCATTGCATAAATGGCTGAGTGATGGTTCATTAGCTAAGGAACATCTGAGCTAATAAAGGGCTATGAGGGCCCAGTAGCAGAACTGAGGAAGATCCTTAAGAATGGGACTTCTCAGGGGAGTTGGTGAGGGTGCAGACCAGGAAAGAGAACATAGGGAAGGTACCCCTAGAAAGAAGAGGTTCTGAAAGAAGTGCTACAAATTCCAAGCCCTAGGGAGAATTGGTCCTAATGAAGAGACTTTACTATGCAGTGGCAGGCAGTCCAGATCGCTGAGGAGCTATGTGCTGTTCTAGAGAAGAGTTGCAATGGTTTGACCTCTGTGGGCCCCCTGAGTCCAGAGAAGGAATCTTCTTGAGGTGATGGCAAGAGGCCTGAATCCAGAGGGGGGTCCTGGATTGAGAGGGCCTTAGCAGTAAGGAGCCTGGGTGGAGAAAATAGATGGATTCAAGTGGGACAAACAGACTAAGGCCTGGTCTACACTAGGCGTTTATGTCGAAGTTAGCGCCGTTACATCGAATTAACCCTGCACCCGTCCACACCGCGAAGGTATTTAGTTCGACATAGAGGTCTCTTTAATTCGACTTCTGTACTCCTCCCCGACGAGGGGAGTAGCGCTAAATTCGACATGGCCATGTCGAATTAGGCTAGGTGTGGATGGAAATCGACGCTAATAGCTCCAGGAGCTATCCCACAGTGCACCACTCTGTTGACGCTCTGGACAGCAGTAAGAGCTCGGATGTTCTGAACTGCCACACAGGAAAAGCCCCGGGAAAATTTGAATTTGAATTCCTTTTCCTGTCTGGCCAGTTTGAATCTCATTTCCTGTCTGGACATCGTGGCGAGCTCAGCAGCACTGGCAACGATGCAGAGCTCTCCAGCACTGATGGCAGTGCAATCTCAGAATAGAAAGAGGGCCCCAGCATGGACTGATCGGGAAGTCTTGGATCTCATCGCTGTGTGGGGCGATGAGTCCGTGCTTTCCGAGCTGCGATCCAAAAGACGGAATGCAAAGATCTATGAGAAGATCTCTAAAGACATGGCAGAGAGAGGATACAGCCGGGATGTAACGCAGTGCCGCGTGAAAATCAAGGAGCTGAGGCAAGGCTACCAGAAGACCAAAGAGGCAAACGGACGCTCCGGATCCCATCCCCAGACATCCCGTTTCTACGAGGCACTGCATTCCATCCTCGGTGCGGCCGCCACCACTACCCCACCACTGACTGTGGACTCTGAGGATGGGATAGTGTCCACGGCCGGATCCTCGGACATGTTAGCGGACGGGGAAGATGAGGAAGGAGATGAGGAGGACGAGGCAGTCGACAGCGCTCACAACGCTGATTTCCCCGACAGCCAGGATCTCTTCATCACCCTTACAGAGATCCCCTACCAACCCTCCCCAGCCGTTACCCCGGACACAGAATCTGGTGAAGGATCATCCAGTAAGTGTTGTAAACATCTAAACATTTATTTGTAACAGAACATGATTATTAACAATTTAAAAAATGGGTTTCTCATGATTAGTTTGATTAACTTAACGGTTCAGTCATGGGCAGTGCAACTATTTGAAAAAAATCTAGCAATGTCCGGTTTTGCATGATTGTCCTGCCCAAGCCGCTCTACTGTTTAGTCCCTGCTACTGCAGCTACAGTAAGATGCGGTCTATATGTCCGGGGATGGAGCAGAAATCCTCCTGGGACATCTCAAGGAAGCTCTCCTGCAGGTAATTTGAAATCCGCTGCATTAGGTTCTTGGGGAGAGCGGCCTTATTGGGTCCTCCGTAGTAGGACACGTTGCCGCGCCACGAGACTAGCAAGTACTCTGGAATCATTGCTTGGCACAGCATGGCGGCATACGGCCCTGGTCTTTGAAGGCTTTCCCGGAGCATTCTCTGTCTGTCGCTCTCAGAGATCCTCATGAGGGTGATGTCGCTCATGATGACCTGCTTTGAATGAGGTAGGGGAATGTTAGTGTTGGGACTGCTTTACCGTTCCTTTACAGAACTGTAACCGCTGGTTTGCAGCCACGCGGTGGAGGCGGGAGAGGGTCAGCCGAAAGGGATCGTTCCCGGGGACAGCCGCGAGGGTGTGGGACAGGAGCAGACTTCCTGCTTGCCGGATTGCTGGCAGCAGGGACCGACATTGATTTCAATGTGAAATGAGGCCATTGCTAATATTAAAGTTTTAAGCTGCCACGAATCTACGGCTTACCATGTCTGCGTGCAAGAGCAATTCCGTTGTCCTGACAGGGTTCTCAAAAGTGCTCTGCAAAACCCCAGACACTGAATGCGAAGGCCGAGAATTCGACCTTGTGCTGAGTGCGCATGTGATAGGTGCTGTGCATGGTCCTGTTCACAGAGAAAGACTATGTTCTTTGTTCACAACTACATTTATCTTTCTGAGGAATTCACTCCCTTTTTCCCATTCCCACAGCCCCATCTGCGACTGTCTCACAACCTAGCCTGTCATCACACTCCCAGAGGCTAGGGAGGATTAGGCATAAGAAGAAGAGGACACGGGAGGACATGTTCTCAGAGCTTATAGCCTGCTCCCGAGCCCAGGCAGCACAGCAGACCCAGTGGCGGGAGAACTTGTCCCAAATGCACCAAGCCAACATGGATCGGGAGGAGAGGTGGCGTCAGGAAGACCAGCAGGCGACTCAAACCCTGCTTGGACTACTGAGGGAGCAAACGGACACGCTCCGGCGCCTTGTGGATGTTCTGCAGGAACGGAGGCAGGAGGACAGAGCCCCGCTGCAGTCCATCTCTAACCGCCCTCCCCCGCCACCAAGTCCCATACTCCCTTCACCCAAAGTGCACAGAAGGAGAGGCGGCAGAGTCCCTGCTAACTCTCACTCCACCCCTGCAGAGAGCTCGAGCAGCAGAAGGCTCTCATTCCCCAAAGTTTGACAAGTTCTTTCCTTCCCGCCTGACACAAGCCCCCGTCCAAGTTTCACTTCCCAGTCCCATGTGTAGTTGATAATAAAAAATATGTTTCTGTTAACTACTGTTTCCATCATGTTCTTTTGGAGGAGGGGGGGGAAAGGGGGTTGGTAATTGGACAGGACAGTCACCTTTGGCAGGGTACATAGTAGGGGGCAGGCACAGCAGCAGGGCACATACATAGTGCAGTGATGCAGTGACTACTTACCCTGGTTAGTCTGGGAGGTTCTTTTCATGTTATGTGGTGGGGGGTGGGTTGCTCTGTGACTTTGTGTCAGGGGAGGGCAGTTAGAGATCTTAAGCGGCGGTCCTTAGGCAGGATCACAGAGCCACACAGCAGGGGATCTGTAACCGTCCCACCCCTGCCACAAACTCACATAGACCCCCCATACACACAGTCCGTATCAGGAGGGGTGACAGGCTCCGTTGAAAGAACCATCCCACCGCAGCGGAGCCTGTCAGTCCTTGAGTTTAGAAGCTGCATTCGCGCGACTACACTACACCCGCTCCGCACCACAGTCTGCGTCCCAGTTTTAAAAAATTCCCGCGAAAACAGTATTAAAGAAAACGGTGTGCTTTAACAAAGTAGAACTATTTTTATTTTGAAACGTGTGTTGGAAGTGGGGTGAAGGCTTCTCTGTACACAAAATTAGAAAGTCACAGGTTACCCTGCTCACTCAGGAACTTTGCTTTCAAAGCCTCCCGGATGCACAGCGCTTCCCGCTGGTCTCTTCTAATCGCCCGGCTGTCTGGCTGTGAGTAATCAGCAGCCAGGCTAATTTCCTCAACCTCCCACCCCGCCATAAAGGTCTCCCCCTTGCTCTCACAGAGATTGTGGAGCACACAGCAAGCTGCTATAACAATGGGGATATTGGTTTCGCTGAGATCACAGCGAGTCAGCAAGCTTCTCCATCTCCCCTTGAGACGTCCAAAAGCACACTCCACCACCATTCTGCACTTGCTCAGCCGGTAGTTGAAGAGTTCTTTTTCAGTGTCCAGGGCACCTGTATAGGGCTTCATGAGCCAGGGCATTAGCGGGTAGGCTGGGTCCCCGAGGATGACTATAGGCATCTCCACATCCCCAACAGTTATTTTGTGGTCCGGGAAGTAAATACCTTGCTGCAGCCGTCTAAACAGAACAGAGTTCCTGAAAACACGAGCGTCATGAACCTTGCCCGGCCATCCCACGTAGATGTTGGTAAAACGTCCCCTGTGGTCCACCAGTGCTTGCAGCACCATGGAAAAGTAGCCCTTTCTGTTAATGTACTGGCTGGCCTGGTGGTCCGGTGCCAGGATAGGGATGTGAGTTCCATCTATGGCCCCACCGCAGTTTGGGAATCCCATCGCTGCGAAGCCATCTATGATCGCCTCCACGTTTCCCAGGGTCACTACCTTTGGCAGCAGTACATCAACGATTGCCTTGGCTACTTGCATCACAACAACCCCCACGGTAGATTTGCCCACCCCAAACTGGCTCGCGACTGACCGGTAGCTGTCAGGCGTTGCAAGCTTCCAGAGGGCTATGGCCACTCGCTTATGGACAGTCAGGGCTGGTCGCATCCGGGTGTCATTGCGCTTCAGGGCAGGGGACAGCAACTCACAAAGTTCAAGGAAAGTTCCCTTCCGCATGCGGAAGTTTCGCAGCCACTGTGATTCATCCCAGACCTGCAGCACTATGCGGTCCCACCACTCAGTGCTTGTTTCCCGTGCCCAGAATCGCCGTTCCACGGCATCAACATGACCCATTGCCACCGTGATGTCCTCGGCGCTGGGTCCCCTGCTTTCTGAGAGGTCTGTGCTACTCTCACACTTCAGGCCATCACCGCGTTGACGTAGCCTCCTCGCCTGACTTTTCTGCATCTGCCTCAGGGCAACCTGTATGATAAGCTGCGAGGCGTTGAGAGCGGCCACAACTGCAGCGATGGTTGCAGTGGGCTCCATGCTCACAGTGCTGTGGCGTCCGCGCTGTCAATGACTTGAAAAGTGCGCGAAATGATTTCCCGCCGGCGCTTTCAGGGAGGGAGGGAGGGCGGGAGTGATGGACGGATGACGACAGTTACCCAAAAGCACCCTGGCCCCTTTTTTTTTTACCCAGAAGGCATTTGCGGCTCCACCCAGAATTCCAATGGGCGGCGGGGACTCCGGGAACTGTGGGATAGCTGCCCTCAGTGCACCGCTTCCAATGTCGACGCTTTCCCCGTTAGTGTGGACTCACAAAGTCGAATTACTGTCCTTAGTGTGGACACACACGTTCGACTTTGCAATATCGATTCCAAATATTCGATTTAAGTAAAATCGAACTACTCTCGTAGTGTAGACAAGGCCTAAGTCTTTAAGGTGCCACCAGACTCCTTGTTGTTTAAGTCTGTTATGTGTGCATAGTCCAGGCGTGGCCAAATCATGGCTCTTTTACAGTTAAAGTGCAGCTCGTGGAGCCCCCAATACACCCCCCCCCCCATTTTTCCGCCTACCAGACTAGGCAGGGGAGCTCGGGGCTTCTGCCCTGTAGTGGGATGGTGCGGGTAAGGGCTTCTGCTCAGTGGGGACAGGTGTCTTGGAGTTTCAGCCCCACAGGAGGCACATGCCAAGGCTCAGGGCTTCAACCTTGTGGTAGGCACCTGCCGGGGCTTGGCACTTCAACCCCATAGGGCACACCTGCCAGGGCTCAGGGCTAAAGCCTCCCATGGAGCTGATGCCCCGAAACCCCCTTCATTGCAGGGCAGAAGCCCCAAGCCCAGGCAAGTGCCTCCTGTGGAGCTGCAGGCCCAAAAAGAACCCTCCCCGCAGGACAGAAGCCCCTAGATCCGTCACTCTGCCACAAGGCTGAAGCCCTGAGCCCCAGCAGGTGCACCCAGCTCTTTAACGTCTGAAGATTATCATATGTGGCTAGAGGGTCAGTACTTTTGGCCACCCCTGGCATAGTCCCTCAGGTGGAAGTTGCTATCCAAAGGGCTTTGAAAGCAACAGCAGGTGGATTACTAAATGGAGCAGCATCAGGAATGGAACTTAGAGGAGGGCACATTTATCCTGGCTTTCCAGTTGAACATGAGAGACCACTGTGACAAAGTGCTAATGACAGGGCAATCAGAAATACAAAGGAAGTTAGCTTTGACTACATAGCCAATCTATTGAATAGACTGTAGTTGGCTACCTGAAACCATTTCTTTATCATAAGAGGAAAACAAAGAGGAACATTAAAGAACACATTAGGAAAATATTTTACAATATTGGCACAGTTTGTGACTTACAAGTCTGTAATTAGAGGTTCCTGAAGTACAAAGGTGTAGCAGAAGGGTAGTGCTAGTGTACTGTACAGCTCAGGTATGTTTCATCACCTTCCCTCCCACAATGTGTTTTAACTCTCTAGAGTGGGGAGTTTCTAAATTATGCAGTTAAATGGAAGATCTTCCCTTTTCAATTAAGCTTGTTTCAACTGAGAGGGCAAAGTTACTGTGGCATTGATTGTACTGTATGTAGCCTAACTGGCTATTTTACTTTATTTATGAGAGCTTTTATTTGAATGTAGTGTTCAAGTCGGTTCAATAAAATCCATGGAGACAGATGTATAGAATAGAAATTGAAACATAGTTGCTAATACCCATAAAAGGAGAAGTAATTCCTGCTAGCATCTCAGTCGAATTAATTCATGAATATTTGAAAATGTCATTAGATATTTTTAAACTTGCATTCTTTGTAGAGTTTGTAATGTTAATTTAGTCAAACGCTATGAAAATAAAACAATGGGGTTAGACCAATTTACACCAGCTGAGGATCTGACCAAATACTTTAATATTGATTTTAGTAAGACTTTTAACACAGTTTCACATGAGAGTCTCATAAACAAATAAGGGAAAGGTGGTCTAGATGAAATTACTATAAGGTAGTTGTGCAACTGGTTGAAAACCATACTCAAATGGTTTACTGTCAAACTGGGAGGATGTATCCTGTGAGGTCATAAGAATGGTCATACTGGGTCAGACCAAAGGTCAATCTAGCCCAGTATCCTGTCTTCTGACAGTGGCCAATTGCCAGGTGCTCCAGAGGGAATAAGCAGAACAGGTAATCATCAAGTGATCCATTCCCTGTCTCTCATTCCCAGTTTCTGGCAAATTGAGGCTAGGGACACCACCCCTGCCCATCCTGGCTAATAGCCATTGATGGACCTATCCTTCATGAATTTATCTAGTTTCTGCAGGGATCAGTCCTATATCCGGTACTATTCAATATTTTCATTAATGACTTGGGAAATGGACTGAGAGTATGCTTATAAAATTTTGCAAGTACTTTGGAGGATAGGATTAGACGTCAAAATGACCTTGACAGATTGGAGAACTGGTCTAAAATCAACAAGATTAAATTCAATAAAGATGAGAGACTACGCTTCGGAAGAAAGGAATCAAATGCCCAAATACAAAATGGGGGATAACTAGCTAGGTGTTAGTACTGCTGAAAAGGATCTGGGGATTATAGTGGATCACAAATTGACGATGAGTCAACAATGTGATCCAATTGGAAAAAAGGCTAATATCATTCTGGGGTGTATTAACAAAAGTGTCATATGTAAGACACAGGAGGTAATTATCCTGCTCTACTCGGCACTGGTGAGGCCTCATCTGGAGTACTGTATCCAATTCTGAGTGCCACACTTTAGGAAAGATGTGAACAAATTGGAGCGAGTCCATGTGAGAGCAACAATAATGATAAAAAGTTAAAAAACCTGACTTATAAGGAAAAGTTTAAAAAATGACCATGTGTAGTCCCTGAGAAAAGCAGATTGAGGGAAGACCTAATAGCAGTTTTCACATATATTAAGGGCTCTTTTAATGAAGACTGTGATCAGTTGCTCTCCATGTCCTCTGAAATAATGAGCTTAATGTGTAGCAAAGGAGATATAGGTTAGATATTAGGAAAAACTTTGTAACTAATATAGGGTAGTTAAGATCTGGGATAGGTTTCCAAGGAAAGATGTGGAATTCCCTTAATCAGAGGCTTTTAAGAACAGGTTGGAAAAACAACAGCTAGGGATGGTCTAGGTTTAAATATTATCAACTTTATTTGAGTGTTGATGTCAATTCATGCTCCTCACATTGTTCACCCATATCTAGCAGTATCTTCACATGTATGCTCCTCACATTTTCTGTCCTCCTCCCATGTGCTTCATTCAATAGCTTTAGGAAGGTCCTCTGCCATGTTTACAGCATTTAGAGAAGCACCATTCCATCAAGCTTTGCATCATAGAGATAGATGGTACACATCAAGCCATCTATAATAAAGTTTGCAGGTGACACGAGAATTGGTGGAGTGCTAACTAATGAGGAGGACAGGTCACTGATACAGAGCAATCTGGATCGTTTGGTGAACTGGGCATAAAGCAAACAATATGTGTCTTAACAGGGCTAAATGTAAATGTATACATCTAGGAACAAAGAATGTAGGTCATACTTACACAATGGGGAACTTTGTTCTGGAAAGCAGTGACTCTGAAAAAGATTTTGGGTTAATTATGCATAATCAGTGGGAAATGACCTGCCAGTGTAGTGGTATGGCCAAAAGGGCTAATGAGATCCTGGAATGCTTAAACAGGAGACTCTCGAGTAGGAGTATAGAGGGTATTTTACCTCTGTATTTGGCACTGGTGTGATTACTGCTGGAATGCTGTGTCCATTTCTAGTGTCCACATTTCAAGAAGGATGCTGATAAATTGCTGAGGGTTTGGAGAATGCCACAAGAATGATTAAAAGATTAGAAAACATGCCTTATAGTGATAGATTGGAGCTCAATCTATTTAGCTTAACAAAGAGAAGATTAAGATTTGACTTGATTAATCTATAAATATCTACATGGGGAACAAATATTTAATAATGGGCTCTTCAATCTAGCAGATAAAGCTATAACCCTTTCCAATAGCTGGAATCTGAAGTTAGACAAATTCAAACTGGAAATAAGGCATACATTTTGAACAGTGACAGTAATTAGCCATTGGAACAATTTACCAAGGATCGTGGTGGATTCTCCATTACTGATTATTTTAAAATCAAGATTGGAAGTTTTTCCTAAAAGAAATGTTCTAGGAATTTTTTTTTGACGAAATGGTCATACTGGTCCCTTCTGGTCTTCAAATCTGTGAATCTATGAACATAGTGAGTCAAAATATGCTTGTGGGCCTTGCAAGGATAGCATTTCCTATAGGAAAACTGGAAAAGAGATTTAAAGTGAAGATGAAAGGTAAAATGGAGAGTAGAAGAGCAGGCTTGGCCTGCTCAGTGTTTGTGCTGTTCTGTGCCTACTCAGGATCTGTTGTTCCCTCAGCTGGGAGTGTTTGGATGACTACATGCTCAGCCCCGGGGGAGATGGGAGTGCCCCACTTAATCCAATAGCTAACATCTCCTGCCAGTTAAGGAGTGGTATTAACAGTCACTAAAGAGAGGCCATCCAGTCCATTTTCTTTGGCAGGGTTCTGACATCAAAATGGCATCTTGAGGATCAAGGGTGAGTGCTTATAAAGCTACAAGAAGGGCATCTTTATGGTAAGAATGGAAAGGGCATTTCTTTCCTATCCCAGATAGAAGAGAAAAAAGGAAATCACAGTTATTTCTGACATTGCTGAAAAGACTTCTTTTAATATCTTCTTCAGGGCCTGCCTAACAAAACTCAGATGGAGTCACAAGGCTTGATTCTCTTCTCACTTGCACTGGTTTTACACAGGTGCCAATCTATTGCATTCAATGGAGCTGCTCCTGTTTTACACCAATATAAGTGACAGGAGGATCTGGCCTGTGGATTCCACATTTGGGTAGCAGGTGGAGTTAAAGTACCACATAAGCATTATTCAGCAACCCCAAAAGGCAAATTCAGCAGTCCCACTCCTAATTCAATTGGGCCTCAGCAGCTGCAGAGCTGGGAGCCGCTCAGGGAGGTTTGCTGGCTTTTCCCACAGAAGACAAATCAAAGTGTATGTGCCGTAGATCTGGTGTGCGCAGAACTTTTTGTGGAGTCAGACTGGAAAAACAAACTTGCAAACTATGTTATAAAACTGAAGATTTTCTGATAACTTTGCTTGAGGTTCACAAAAAGATTTTCAGGTGCATGAGAGTCCCAAACCTCAAATGAACCTAAGGGATATGGACCCTGGTGAATCTGATGGATTGTGCAAAGCTATAATGGTGGGTCACACAACCCTACTATTGTTAAAACTAAGCGTATGTCTACACTGCGCACACCTTACAGTGGCATGTAGAGTACACACACTGCATACATCCCCAGCACAAGTATAAATAGCAGTGTAGACAGTGAGGCACTGCTTAAGTGAGGAGAGTAAAGACATATCTGAACCCTTAAGTTATGGACCCTACATGGCTCTGTACACAGCCAAGCAGTGCCTCCCCTGTCTATACTCCTATTTTTAGCAATGTAGTGTCCCATTGCCTCCTCACTTCTGGAACCATATAGTTACACACCACAGTGTGAATGCAATCTGCTTTTCACTGCGGTGTGTCACTACACATACCCTACATGCCACCACCAGTGGCTTCCAATGTAGATGTGGCCTAGAAGTGCTAAAACTAAATGTTTCTTTTTTAAATATCTAATTCCTTGAAAAATTTAGATATGCTTATGTTACGTTATAAACGTCTGTATATTCTGGATGCAAATATATCCCACTGGTGTAAAGATGTAGTACACCAGCTATAAGAATGTTGCACTCAGGGGTACAGTTTATGATGAGTTCAGCACAGCAAGCTGGGTCATGCCATTTTGGTGAGAAAGCTGAACCTCACCCAGTGGTGTGGTTTCTCATTGAAAACTCAAAGTATCCAAAACAATTATGTTTGAACGGAGGCAACAATTTTAGCTAAAACAGCAAAATATTTGAGTTAGCTGAAGAAAAGCCTAAGTGAAGTTATTTTTAAAGAGCGTGATTATTACATTGTTCATTTTTTTAATAGGGAAATTGTGCCCAGTCCCTAAATGGGTGTGCATGGGGGGATAAAGGCTACACATGCACTGAAGGTTCATATTTCTACTGGCATTCTGTAAGTAAGTAAATCCATTTATTTGTCTGAATATTGATGACATCATAGAACATTTTTCAGAAACCTTCACAATCCATTACTAACTTGAAGCACTCTGCAGCTGACCTTCCATCCATCCATCTCCTTGCTGGTCATCCTGTATTAGGATGCCCATTCACCATTCCTTCCATAAGAACTTTCTCAAGATTTTTTCCATCTCTACACCTAATATGACCAAAGTACAGAAGTTTGCATCTGTTGATTTCCAATATCAGAGTCTGCTTCTCTCCAATAATATTTCTAACATAGGCATTCATCTTTTTTTCCATCCAGGAGATACACAAAAGTCTTCACCAGCACTACATTTCAAAAGCTTCCGTTTTCTTCTTGTCAGTGGCATTAATTTCCCATGATTCAAATTCATAAATTCATATAGGAAAAATTAGGCTTCTCACCAGTTGCACATTAATGTATTTCAAGATGTCATGGTTTTTCCACCATGGAAAGTCAGGTCAGGTTTGGAAACTGCTACCACAGTAGCAGTAGACTTGTAGCACCTGGCCAACTCCAGGTGCTAAGCAGTAGTTAAGTACAGTAGAACTTCAGAGTTACAAACACCAGAGTTATGAACTGACTTCACACCTCATTTGGAACTGGAAAGACGGAATCAGGCAGAAGCAGAGACCAAAAAAAAGCAAATACAGAACAGTACTGTGATAAAAAAAAACTACTACAAATATAAAGGGAAAGTTTAAAAAAGAGTTTTGACAAGGTAAGAAAACGGTTTCTGTGCTTGTTTAATTTAAATTAAGATGGTTAAAAGCAGCATTTTTCTTCTGCATAGTAAGGTTTTAAAGCTGTAATGAGTCAATGTTCAGTTGTATACTTTTGAAACAACCATAACATTTTGTTCAGAGTTACAAACATCTCAGAATTACGAACCCCCATTCCCAAGGTGTTTGTAACTATAAGGTTCTACTGTAATTGGCAAACCTCAAAAAGTGCCACTGCTTTTGGATAGATGAGCACCTGAGGAGGGTAGTAGGACCCTTGATGGAGAAAATGCCATTGAAAGGCAGAAGAGTTAAATCATGACTTAACCAACAGCAGCCGCAAACCAGAGGGAAGCAACAGGAAAGCACCCTTTGTACTTTCACCCCTGAGAACTATTATGGCAGAACAAAGGGAGGATGGAAGTGCACATCACAATGAACAGACATGAGCTGAACATACAAATGTGAAGAACCTGGCTATGTCAACCATGCTCACTGTAGAGGCAGTAGATGAATTTAATTATCTGAGATCATATATATCCAGCCAAGGAACCTGTTCCAAAGACATTGGAAGAAGACAGGGGATAACTTGCTTAGCTATGGCCTCCCTTAAGAAAGTGTGGGAAAACCATGGAAAAACTGGCATTAGCACCTCTAGAAAGGGCAAAGAGGTCCAGTTGATCAAAGATTATATCTCCTCCTTAAATGCAGTGCAGCAACCACACTTCCTGCTTCAAAGATATCCCACTGGAATATAAAATTGATTAAGAACTTAAAAATGAATCTGCCACACTTCTAGATATGCAGCATAAGGAACATAGAGCCAGTGTAAAACTCATGATTCCTCAGATCAGTGAGGAAATGGGATGTGGTATTAAGAATAAGCTGCAAACAAGGAAGAAGCCTTATTCTAAACCCTAGGAAGAAGGAATGCTAGTAATCCAGCCTCATGTGTTCAGGAGAGTTTGTGGTACCACTATGAAGAAATTACAGGATAAATAGGGACATAATGCTTTTCCCAGCTGTGCAATGTGCACAGGCTTTCATAGTGCCCAACACATGGCTGTTCATATGTAGGGCATGGTCAGAAGTGATGACAGGATTCTCAGACTGACTCACTGTCTACAGATGAATCCCTCAGCTTGCAGGGAAATGAGAGGAAGGCAAGCCCTTTCCATCAGTGGGCTGATCCAAAGCACTTTGCAATGAATGGCACTCTGCAGTCCAAAGCACTTTGCAACTTTCCATTGCCTTCGACGTGCTTTGGCTCAGGCCCTTAAATGGCCTATACACAGAAGCAAGACTTCTGTTTTCCCAAGGCTTAAGAAAAGGCAGTGCTGATTAAGTCAGCTGGTAATGCATTGAAACACTCCTCCAGGAGAAAGACCAAACATCCAGGGTCGGCCAGGAAAGAAATATACAGCATATCTCCATATCATCCACATCAGAAGTGCCAATTAGGAGGGCCTGATTGATGCGCTTGCTAAGCTGTGCATATGCATGGCCATGCAGGGTACCTACCATGCATCTCATATGGCTGGGAGCATGGCTAACACCTGGGTCCTCAACCTGACAGGAACCCATGGCAGTTCCTCTTGCCACCGGGGACTGGCTGGAAGCCACCAGTGAGCCAGTAGGGAGAAGCGGTAAAGAGCAGAGTGAGGGGAGGCAGGGGCTCCTGGGAGGGATTGTGGCAGGCATGCGGGTCACACTTTCCTGCCAGGAACCCACAACAACTACTCTTGGTGTTGTGGGAAGCCTAGACCCAGCAAGGAGGGGTAAGGAGTGGGATGGGAGAGGCAAGGAGCTGTGGCTCAGGAGACTGGGGTGCGGGGAACCTTTGCTGCCACTACTGCTGGGGCAGAGATACCCAGTCTATGTGCTCCTGCCAATTCAAGGCTATGATGGCAACTCCTTCCTGGGATGGGTGTTGGGGGGGAGCAGGGCTGGCCTAAAATCCCTTCCCCAAAGAAGCCTTGAGCTAGAAGGGAGGAGTAAAGAGCAGGGTGGGGAGAGGTATGGCCTCCTGGGAAGGGTCAGTAACAGGGATCCCTCAAAGGCTGAGACTGCTGGGGGGGAAAGGCAGGGACTCCTCCTTCCCTGGATTTCTAACTTTGTGTGGTTTTTAATCTCTAAAATTCTTAAAAGTTAATAGGTACTCAAACCACCGCTATGTGTGCTTGTGTGTCCCATCTATATGTGTATTACTGAAATCTCAATTGAAAAATATCTTACACTCTTCAATGCAATATAGTGTAAGAAAAGAAAAGAAAAGAAAAGAAAAGTGTAAGCTTGCCCAAGTTCAGAAATGTAGTTCTCAGTGACATTTGTAGCGAGCTTGTTTGATAAAACGATTGTATGTAAGCTAGCTAATTTGAACTACTGTGTAGAAATAAATCAAAATATGTCCATCCTTTTGTTTTTATTGTGTATTTAAATTCTGATCTGAAAAATTTGCCACCCTCAAGAAATATCTGATTTGGCACCGCTGATCTGCATATTGATGATACTCTGCACAGTACTTACAAATGACCCCCCTAAAAGACTTCATGTAAACACTGAACAACATGGTGTGGACACATATTTGATGGCTGCTACATTTCAAATCCTTTAGTGATATTATACAATTACCTACCACTATCAATTGACTCCTATCTTCTAGCTGCAATTTGAATATGAAAAGCAAGTCATTTATGACTTTGACTAGCGTGGTTTCAACTTCAAAGGGATGCAAGAACTGGAACATGTCCACAATGGACTTGATCCAAAGCCCTTATAATTTAATGAAAAGACTTCTTGATTTATATGGGTTTTGGATTAGGCCCAGTGTCCTTATCTTCATGCCTTTTCCCATGTCAACAGTCCAAGATTCAAGTACATTCTGACACTTCTATCTAAAAATTTTAGCAATGCCCTTCAAAAGAACAAATGAACTCATCATGTTTGTGATAAGAAATAATCAGAGATATTCAACAAAACTCTAAGAAGATAATGGCCTAAGACTATGTATTTGCTGTATGCAGTGTTATTATAGCCATGTTGGTCACAGGATATTAGAAACACAAGGTTGGTCCTTTTATTGGACCAACTTCTGTTAGTGAGAGAGGCAAGTTTTCAAGCTTATACAAAGCCTGTCACTGACAGAAGTTGGTTCAATAAAAAATATAACCTCACCCACCTTGTCTTTCCATGGATTTGCCGGACACTCAAGCTACATTTCAAAGCTGCTATATGATTCTGTTGAAAAGTGCACTACACTAGTGTTGTCAACTCTGATGACTGTATCACAATTCTCATGATATTTTATGTTTTTCTTAAAGCCCCAACTCTTGGAGTCAAGTGATTATGTGAGAATCACAGCTTTCATTTTAAAAACATAGATATTCCTATCCCTCATGGCTGCAGAGAAAAGCATGAAAATGTGAACCCTAAAGCTCAAAAACCAGAAGACAAATAGAAACCTGGACATTTATTATTTTGAAAAAATGATTTTAAAATAATTTCATAATTTTAGAATGCTGGGGGTTAGCAATACCACTTCACACTAATAAGTGTCAGTATCGAAGTAAGACATGCTGTATCTGTGGGTAGATTCTCTATTTTCCCATAGATACTATGGGTATCTACTCCATTGAGAAGGAATCCAGTTTTCTCTTCCACATATATATTCTTAAAATCAATCCATAGTTAAAGTTAAGTATAGAAAGAAGAATACTTAAAATCAATGACCATATTGGGAAATAAAGTAAGACCATTTGTTTATGTTCACAACAGATGTCAGATACCACTAGCACCCATTACCCTTCCAACACTTTTTAACCTTCCTCTTAACTTTTCAACTCTTCTTCCTCATAATCTACCAAAAAAGTACAGCTGCACATACAAATAGGAAGAAACTGACTATTTAAAACAAGCTTGCTGTTAAAAGATCATATTGATATTGTATATATGGCAAAAAAGTCATTTTGCAGAAATATATATAATTTACTGCAATAGCTTCATAACCTTTACTTCAAAAACAAAGGCAGGAGAGGAATCTCAGTCTATTATTATTATCATTATTATTTATGATTTGAATATAAAATATATAAAATATTTGCTTAAATATTTGTGTTTTGATAGATCCCATTGTGCTAAATTCTGTACAAAATACTGAAGTCCCTGTTCTAGGAGCTTAAAATATAAGTAGAGGAGCAATATTAGAAAGATGAGTGAGAGGAAGATTAGGAAATGTATAGTTTTAAATATATGTTTTAAATACAGATAGATATGTAATGATGTAAATAAATATTTACTTTCTCCAATTACCCCACATGTGCCTGCCACAGCTGCCCCTCAGACTCCCCACTGATTGTAGATGTCATAGCAGAGCTGTGTCCTGAACGGAATTTGTAGGAGTAAAGGGCTGTAGATTTATGGATCCCCCTTGTTAAGGCATTTTATGCATAATGTGATGAACAATATGGCCATACAGACGGGCAATATGAGTTCTTTATATCTGACCTTCTTTCAAAACAAAATGCTGAATTTGTACAATTAGACATTAGGACAATGGTTCTCAACCTATTTGCCAATCTAGGCCACATGTTCAGCTCTCACTGTGTTATGTGGGCTGCAGCCACACAATATATATACTACCTGTATATGGCCCTGAAGATGTTGCATGTGCCACAGCTGAGTGCTCATTGGGCTGCAAGTGGGCCACAGGCTGAGAACCATTGCATGAGGGCATCTATTCAAAACTCTCATAACAAGACACAGCTCATGCTGTTGACTATGGATAAAATTTTCCAAAGCATTTAAGTCCCATTTTTCAAATTGCTTTAGTACGTTAACTATTACAGTTAAATGTCTCTAAATTTGCAGAACTGGATAACTTGCTGCCAGTATTAAAAAGGCTTGGGTGAGGAGCTCTCTGAACCATTTATGTAGACTTTTTTTAACAAGATTTAGAACATCGGGGAAGTTCTAAAGCAGTGGTTCTCAAAGCTGGTCCACCGCTTGATCAGGGAAAGCCCCTGGCAGGCCGGGCCGGTTTGTTTACTTGCTGCATCCACAGGTTCAGCTGATTGTGGCTCCCCCTGGCCGTGGTTCGCCGCTCCAGGCCAATGGGGGCTGCGGGAAGGGTGGCCAGCACATACCTCAGCCCGCACTGCTTCCAGCAGCCCCCATTGGCCTGGAGTGGTGAACCACGGCCAGTGGGAGCCACGATTGGCCAAACCTGCGGACGCAGCAGGTAAACAAACTGGCCTGGCCCACCAGGGGCTTTCCTTGAACAAGCGGCGAACCAGCTTTGAGAACCACTGTTCTAAAGGACTGAAAAAAAGCTAATGTCATGCCAGTATTTAAAAACATTTAAACGGATGATCCAAGTAACTATGGGCTGATAAGCCTGACATTGATCCCGGGCAAAATTGTAGAAATACTGATAAGGGAGGCAATCAGTCAAAAATTAAAGGGTAGTAGCAAAATTAATGCCAATGAATATGTTTTTATGGACAATAGGTTATGCCAAACAATCATTTTAAATGAGATCATAAGTTTGGTAAATAAAGGTAACTGTGTTGATATAATAGATTTCTATAACATATTTTACTTAGTCCTGTGTGACATTCTGGTTTTTAAAAAGTGCACTATATAAAACCAATGGCCATATTACATGGATCAAAACCCAGTTAACTGATAGATCTCAAAAAGTCAAGAACTGTCAACCAGTGGAAGTGTTTCT
The DNA here is from genome assembly GCF_013100865.1 of Trachemys scripta elegans. Classification (NCBI taxonomy): domain Eukaryota; kingdom Metazoa; phylum Chordata; order Testudines; family Emydidae; genus Trachemys; species Trachemys scripta. The sequence continues at coordinate 208,053,896 of NC_048299.1, forward strand.
ATTGGGGTTCTGCAGGAATTTGTTCTTGTTCCAATGCTCAAAATTTGTATCAATGAAAAATATAAAATCGTTGCTGGTAAAATTTACAGATAACACATAAATTAATGGAGTCATAAATAATGATTGAGACAAGTCATCTATACAGATTGACCTGGATGAGTTCACTGGAACAACATGTGTTTTAGTACAACAATGCAAGGTCATACATTTAGAAACAGAGAATGTCCTGGAATGCAGGCACTGTGTCCTGGAATGCAGTGACACTGAAACGGACCTAGGAATGCAGTAGAGGAAAAAGGCCACATGCTTAATGTCCTGTCTCAGTATCCCCAAAAGAGAACTACCATTGAAATTAGAGCCCAGTTCTGTAGCTCTATCTTTCTTTGGATTGGTTTATTTATTATTATGACTGATATCTACTGTGAGTGTATGTGAGGAAGAATATGGGTCTTTGCCTTCTAGAGCCACTTATAAATTAGTTGGCACATGAAAAAAGTGGCTAGCCTTAACAGAGTTTTAATTTAAAAAAAAACTGAAGACAGAGATTACACTTGCAGTGTTATAATGATAATAAGATGGGTACATAATTAATAATCTACTATCTTGATGGATAAATAAGAACTTTCTCACAGTCCCCCTGATTTACTGTCCTCTCCTGTGAGGTGCTATAAACAGTGCAGATGCTTTTCCTGTGAATGAAAACAGACGCTTGGAGGTTTCATATACAGAGCTATACATAGAACCTTTATTGAATAATAAGGCAGTGTGGATATGGCCCAGATAAATGAAGCATGGTGAAATATTTATCCAACTGAAGTAGAGCAACTAAACACATAACATGTGCTCCTATTTTCTTCTTGTAGTAAAAGGGGGAAATAATCTGTTTCTACAATTAATAATCCAAATCCTTGGCATTGTACTTTATTACAGTGTTGATGATTCAGCGTCAAAGGCAACCTTGTTGCTTTGCTCCTTTCTTACTAATTTCACCTTACCCACCTTGACTCCCTTTACATGACTGTTGTGTGCTGTAAGGCACTAATCAATTATTTCATTACTATATGGAAAATGAACTTTGGCACTTTTGTAAAAAGGTGAGATAAATGCAAAAGTAAAGTGTACATATATGGTAGACCGTAAAGCTCTTGGGAAATACATTTAAGTACCGTGGTCAAATTTTCCACACTTAGATGCATCAAATTAGAAACCTAACTAACTTCAGGCACCTGTAACTGCCCTTGATGTTGATGAAAGCTGCTGGTACTCATTTTAAGATTAAAGATCTAATGGCAATTTTCACAGGATTAGGGGTGTTAACCCCATCCTCCCCGCCGGCCAGATGCTCCATTGGCTGCACTCCAAGCATAATTTGGCCATAAAGCCATCCAAACTGGCCCAAAGAGGATGAGCTTAGTGTAAAGGTGATTCTCCAGTGGCACAGAGTCAATACAGGGACTCTTATGTCACATATGTATCCAATTCTCAACATAATAGGGAAAAAACAGCATGGCAGGAGAAAAAGAGTATAGTCACAATGCCCCTAAAATTCCCAAATCCGGGGCTGCCTTTTTGGCCCTTAATGGCTATCACAGCATGACCTAAGTGAGAAACACATAGAATTAGCACCAGGATCAAGGGAGTATAAAAGAGAGCTTTGAGATTCCTTTGCTTGAGCGCTGTGTATTCTGATCACACTGGAAAATCTGCCCTCAGTATCCAGGCCTAGTACAATGCAGATAATTACATTCTACCTGCAGTTTTATGTTGAATAAGGTATTCCTCATTTCCTGTCCTAAACTGTTCTATAGTATAATGTGTTAAACAATTCTATATTTCACTGCATAGATTGCTCCCTTTCAGAGGTGGATGAAGTCATCTTTGTATATAGCTTGTATAGCAGTTGGATATGATTGTAAAGTGTACTATGATCTTTCAAAATGCTATATAAAATCTACCTCCCCATTACATTTCACCCTAATAAAGGTAAACTGCAACTCACTTGTATATATCTGTATGTAGCGTCTATATGATAATTCCCTCTGATTGTTTCAGAAAGTAATCTCAATGTTTTTTTTTCCCCCTTTCTTGATCTTTGGGCCCAATCTTGCAGTTCTTCTGTGAGTATTTTGCTTATAAGGGCCGACTTAAAATTTCAGGATTTGACCCCTATTTGCACTGCTGCTTTTTTAATGTGTAGGTTCCCCCCCCACCCCACCCCATGCTAAACAGTGATTATGTCATAAATTCAAGGAGCAAATAGCAGGCATTCCATCTCTGCCTGTGCCTTCATCAAAGTTTGTTTTGTTTTGCATCTGAAGTCCATTTATAAGATTTAATAATAAAAGAATAAAACATTGATGAGAATAAATGCCCCCCAAACTTTTTATACAGTTTTCACTTATTCTAACTGAAAATACGGAAAGTTTGTTAGATGAATAAAATGGATGAAAGATTTTTTTTTAAACCCATAACTTATTTAGTCTATTGTTTGAAATGCCACAATTCCTCCACTGTTTTCTCTCCAAGACCCACCTTCCATTCTGGGTAAAATAGTATGATGGTATATAAGAACTTTAAAAAAAAAATCATATAAGTATCTTCCTCACATTTCCCATTTAATAATATTTAAATAACACTAAATAGGCCTTATCTAGTCCAGGGATAATTTTTGAAAATGTTCCCAAAATTGCTATAAGTGCAGCTGAACCAATGTTAGCAGCATCAGGAGTCCTGACAAGGCTATGTCTATGGACGCCATTTTCATCTAGCTGAACTGAAATTAAACCTATACCTTTGTGTCAATGGTGTCAGCAGCTAGCAGTTATGTAGGAGTCCTGCCAACCCTGCTTCAGTGTTAGGAACAGTGGGAATTTTTTTGAAAGAGGAGTTAGACTTTGAAGTTAACACCTCACTAGGATGAATGGACTAGGTGAAGGATGACATCATGAATTTTGTACTAAGGTTAGGTGGAGAGAATTTTTGACTCTGCTAGGGAATAGCGTTCACTTATTTACATTGTGAAGGATCTCTTTGTAACCAAATTCTGTCTGGGGTTCTGCCACATTTGCACAGAGAAAGGGTGCAAAGAGCCTACTCCTTCTGCTCCTCACTCCACATACAAGGGCCAGGACCCTTGATTTCTAAAATCAAGGAGCACAGGAAATACTCCTTTCTAAGGTTTCCAGGATGCAATTCACTCCAAAGCAGAGAGAGAGAAGCAGAGAGGAGGCAAGATCAAGAGACAGTGCAGTGTGCATAATGGCTATTTGTGGGTTTCCTATAACGCTCATGAATATGGGGGTTTGGGGGGGGGGGGCAGGGATTATCCTTCTAAAACACAGATCCTTCCCAGAGCTCCTCCTGAGGTGGCACAGCCCCCTTACTTCCTTGTGTGAGTTTTTTACTTGGCCTGTAGGATGTAGCCCCAAGGGTCCTATCCTGGGTGATACTGAATGTTTCCAGTATTTTCTTTTAATTAAAGCTGACATTTATGGGAAGCTGATATAAGAATAAGATGATTTTTAAGGTTAAAATATTTTGGCAGTTTCTCCCTATAAGACTTCTCCATTGGATAACCCTCCTCCTCTGTGTAGAGGCCTTCTATCTATATGCCTGAGTTCTTAATCCAGGAGTGCTGAATTATGCTCCCCTAGAGTGTCTCTGCACTGCAGCTGGGAGTAAGCCTACCAGCGTGGGTAGATAGACTCATGTTAGCGGGCTCAAGCTAGCACTCTGGATGTTGCAGCTTGGTGTCTTGAGCCCACCTTGCCCCTGAGGCTTGAGAGTCCAAGCTGCAGCCCAAGCGGGAATGGCCACACTGCAGCGTGCTAACTCGAGTCCACTAGTGCGTGTTTGATTACTCAGGCTGTGAGGCTCACTCCCAGCTGCAGTGTAGAGATACCCTTACAGGTTGGCAGGGGGCCAGTCCTGCTTTCATTGAAGTTAATTAGTATTCTCTTTGAAGTCAATGTGAGTTTTGCCACCCTCTTCAATGGCAGCAGGACCCAGGTGTTTCTTTTGAGTGACGTAAGATTTGATGCCTCCCTTCACTGGGAACTAAGAATGCCATCTCTGTAGCCCTCCCATCCCCTGCCAGCAGAGTGAGAGAATAATCTTCCTGGGTAATATGTTTTAACTATATTAATTATAGCTCCAGTGAGCTGTTATTAATGCTATTGTGATTCAAAGATGAAAGTTAAACTTGTTCCGTACGTATGGTGTAGTTATAACAACACTCATTAATTAATTAGATTAAACCACATTAAATGTTTTACTTTGCAAAAAATAAACAGGTACTGAACCACTCCCTTTCCTTTGCAGCAGTGCGTCTCCTACCGTCCCCTCCCATCTCCCAGACAGCATGCATCCAAGCAAAATCCTAATGTGACTCATGTGTTCTTGCAACTGAAAATTATTCATAGGGATAGGGAGTAGTTTCCCTACAAAAGCTTATATGGTTTCTCTCTTCTGCAAGACCAGAATTTGAAATGGTAGTATTTATATATGAATGCAAAAAACATGAGCCAGAAATACCTGATGAAAACATGGACATTTCATTTGTGGTACTCAGTTTTTAGAGTTCTCTCTTTAATACTCTCTCTCTCTCGATGTTATGTTATTTAAGTTAATTTCATCAGCTATATATTTTTGCCCTATCAGGCTTCAATATGAGTAGTTTGCCAGCAGCTAGAACATTGCTGTATTATTTTGAATATTCTGTAAGACATGTCTGTACTAAAGACAAAAAAAAAAAGCTACAAAAGTGTTGGAGGGTTAGGTAGGTTTCGGTAAATATTCATAACGTTATCCAAATCTGAAAAATACATATGTAAATATAAGATGATGCTTCCCGTCCCCCCACCCCTACACCCAAGATCTTCATAATTTCCTTTGATACCAGGAAGTGCAGCATTTTCAGATTCAGAATCCTTGTCTTGTTCTAAAAATCACATCCATCCTTCTAGCCTGGGTAAGCCAGTTCATGTTCTATGCAGCACATGATTTCACTGGCCTAATCATGACTTCAGTGTCCAGTTCCACAAGATTCAGTCTCCTCAAAATGAGGAGAATATGGGTCAAAAGTGAATCAAAATACTGTGTAGTGCCTTGCAAATCATCTTCTTTCTTGTTAATATGGTCCAGTTTTTGGTTATCAGTTTAAGATATAGATTTCCAGTGGTAACAATAACCAGTAAAGTCAAACAATACCAACCCTTGATATGTGACCACTATTGACCTTTATCAGCTGACCCAGATCACGTGACTGGGCCAGGAAATAAAGTCTAGTTCTTCGAATGTTCACAGGGATTCCACTTCTGGAATGTGTGCACCCCAGGCTCATGAGATCAGATTCGTTTTGGCTAGAATTACTATTGGAGCTGAGCCTGTGCCCCCGATACCCTCACTGCCCCTTACCTGAGGACATAAAGCCGAACCATCCCTCACTTCCTTCTTACTGCCTGTGGCAATGAGACAGAACTCCTCCAGTGTCTGGCCTCTTCTCTGCTCACTGTGTGATCTCTTGTTAAGCTAGTTAGAAATAGTTGGTGTACTTAGAATAGTTACTAACTTTTTTAAACACCCATTGGCAACAAAACAGAACCACCATTTTATTATAGATCAGGGGACTCTATAGGTCCTGGTCCTGGGATTGTAGCTGCTATTGCTGAAACAAAAAAATCCCTAGAATTTAAAAATTGTCCCTCTTGAGAGTCTGCTATCCCACCCAAAGATGGGCCCTCTCGGTGCCTCTTTTGCCTGAGTGAAGGACACACCCCTGACAAGTGCTCTATCTATTGCTCTTTCAAGAGGACACAGAAAGTAAGGGAGACCTGCCTCAAGCTTTTTCTACTGGAATGCTCAATGAAGGCCTCTTCAGAGCTTGATGAGAAAAATTCTGTTGAGCCAGAACAGCCACAATCAGCTAGTGTTCCTGTGAGTCGCAAATCTACACTGGGCTCCAGGGCTTGTTATTCATCATAGAAATTAACCCCCTTGACTATCGAGCCCAGCAGAGCAGTCAAGATCTTCTTCACTTAGTCTACAAAAGGGATAGGAGTGAGCATCATTCTAGGGCCCCAATGAGGCAATCATCCCTTCTACTCCTAGCTAAACTTCTTGCAACACATGGAACTTTGGAGATTCTGATGGAGGTGGTGCAAGAAAAATCCCAAAAATTACTGGATATTCTTCACTCCTCCATGCCTGGTAGGCTCATCATGTCTCCAACAAGGGGTTGTTGTAACTGGATAGGGATCTGTGGCAGACCCCACCATCTGAGCCACCCATGTCCAAAAAAGCCAATGGACATTATCAAGTTCCCTCTAAGGGAGTTGAGTATTTTGACACCCATCTATTACTGAGCTCACTGGTGGTGGCTGGAGAGCATGAAAGATCAAAACAGCAAGGGCTTCCAAAGCTGACACCAAGGGAGAAGAAGGACATTAAAAAAACTTGACTTGTTTGTCAGCAAGACCTCCTCCCCCGCTAGTCTTCAGATGTGCATTTCTAATTTTAAGGCATGTCTGTCAAAATATGACTATTTGAATTAGATAAGGTGTCACAATTCATACAGAAGATTCCACAAGAACACGGGGAGGAGCTAAAATTCCTTGTGTCTGAAGAGTAATTAGCAGTAACCTCTTCTGGCTGTTTCAGACACCGCTAATACAGCAGCATGTTCAATGGTCACTTGCATTGTGATGTGCAGGGCTTCATGGCTCCAATCTTCTGAAATACCCAAGGAGGTTCAAATGACCATCAGGGACCTCCCGTTCAAAGATTATGAACTATTTTATGCATGAACCAATTAAACCCTTCATTCTTTAAAGGATTCAACAGTCACTCTCTGCTCATTGGGCCCCAAGAAGATAGGCCAGTTCCCAAAGCTTCACCAGACAGAAGCACTCTACTTCTTATTGCTATAACTAAAGAAAACATGACACCCACTGAGGAAGCAGTAGAGAGTCCATCATAGTAGGTCCTCTGCTTCTTCCTTCTCTGCAGCACACTCTGCACCTACCTCACAGCAGCAGGTTTGATACCATCATCAAGAGCTAATCAGAATCATCTCAGGGTTTAAACCCCTTTTATCATGCCCCCATGTGGCATTCTCCTTTTTAATTTTCAGGAGGCCTGGACATGAATCAGTTCTGACCAGTGGGTACTAGAAATTATAAACAGGGGGTGTCCTATCCAGTTTGAGAGCCTTATACCCTATTTCCCCATCCTTTCTCAGGGTCCCACTTCTTCTGATATACTTTTAAAACTGGAGAGAGATTACCTTCTGCAACTTGGCACAGTGGAAGAGGTGCCCCTGGAATTCAAAGGCAAGGAGTTCTACTACCGTTATTTGTTAATCCCAAAGGATCTGAGACATTGCAACAGATTAATCTGTTATTTCAAGATCAGGGTGGTAACCCTGGCCTCAATTATTTCCTCATTAAATCCTTAAGATTGGTTCATGGTTCTTGACCTCCATGACCCTTATTTCCCTCTGTCCATAAGTGCCGCACACTAGAAAATAGCTCGGATTCAGAATTGGGGGGGACTCACTACCAACACAGGATTCTGCCCTTTTGTCTTTCCATGTCATTGAGAGTATTAAGAAAGTGCCAAGTGGTCATTGCAGCTCACTTAAGAAGACAAGGCACTCAGGAATACCCACACCTGGACAACTGGCTGATCCTAGGTAAATCATAGGAGCTGTGTTAGATTCAGGGTCAGCAAGATCTTATCTACCACAGAAGAGGTTCCATGCCATAGTGGAATTATTACCCAGAAATTTCTGCAAAGGTGTACCTCAGACTCCAGCATCACATAGCTTCATGCACCTGTCACACAGCATACCAGACTTTATGTACACTGTAGCCTATAGGTACTTTCTAGGTAAGGCATAGGCATAAGTTAAAACAGTAAAGCAATGAGACTATAGGTCTGTATCCTCTAAAACATTGGCTTAAGCAGTTAGCATAAGGCTTTGAAGCTGGTGAACTTTGGCACAGATAAATGGCCCCGACAATCACCGTGAGTGTTGGGGAACTGTTTAAGGGTGAAGTTTATACCAGAAAACCGCAAGAACATTGAACTGATACCACATTTGGCTATTTTAGGACAGGCATATCCACAGACATCTAGTCCTCCAGCTCTGACTCCCTCCCTGGTTCCTGGCTACTGCTCTTGACAACCTCGCATCCTAGACGCTTCTGTGCTCCATCATCCATGGTGTCCCCACACCTATGTCCTGTTCCCACCAGCTTGTCTGAAATGTTCTACACATCATCAGTGGGATTCCCATTTTGACTGGAATCAGGCTTCTCACTAGTGAGCCACAGGAGATTTGCCAGAAAGAGAAGCTGCTTACGCAACAGAGCTGCTAGCTCTGTTCCTTAGGCCACTTTTAGAGTAATTTTCTATTTCTCTGCCCCAGTTCTTAGGGGCTAGAAGATGGTGGAAAAAAAACAAGAAGAATGGGAGAGGTGTAACAAAAGGTACCCCAGGAGGTCAAGTTAGCAGCTTGACCTCAGAGGCAGTTTCTCACTCTGGTGAACCTTTTCTGAAGAGGAGCCCAGACTGAAAGATCATAGCAGTGTAGTTGTAGCCATCTCAGTCCCAGAATATTAGAGAGACAAGGTGGGTGAGGTAATATCTTTTCTTGGACCAACTGTTGTTGGTGAGAGAGACAAGCTTTCAGGCCACACAGAGGTCTTCAGGTCTGAAGAATGAATCAGGTCATAAGAAAAGCTCTATGTGGCTCAAAAGTTTGTCTCGCTCACCAACAGAAATTGGTCCAAGAAAAGATATTACTTCACCCACCTTGTCTCACTAAAATCTGTTAGTAGGTCTGTTAGAAGGGACTCCTACTCTGGAGTCTTATGATGTCTGAGTTCTTCCGAGTCACACTCTAACCCACAACCTTAATTCCAACCTTAGCAAGATTAAGATATTATAGATTCCACTACACGTTTTTCTAGAACATATTTGTACATAAGAAAGTCTGAGGCTAGAGATTACACTGTGTGATTGTGAAGAACTGAATGTGTGCACTGGAATAGTACAATGTTTGCGGGGAAAGGCAAGTGCGCTGAGGTTAGTGGCTAAGTTAACACTTCCTTCGCTGGTGATTTCTCCGATTTTTATTAATTGCATTACTAGAAAATGAGCAACTAAAGCTTCAATTTAACAAAGTTTCGTGTGGTAGATATAAATATAGGAGATACTTGAGCTGCTGCTTTTACTGTTCCTTTGCCAATGTCAGAGTGATTTATTAGTTTTAGCTGCTGCCCTTCTATTACAGACTTACGGGAAGCTACTCGGGTGTTGAAGGGACAGACCCAGGCCTGGACAGGATATACTAATGGTATTTGAAGTTGCTTTGTCATAACTGGGCGTATGCTGCAGCTGAGCCAGCTCCTCCTAGTATTGTGTTTGACGCACCATCTCTGCCAGGTACACAGCTTGCAGGATTATGCTTGGTTGCTGTCTTCACTTGTACTGACTCTTGCTACAATGCGCTTGGAGGAGGAGACTGTACTTGTAGTTTGGCAGCATTGGTACTGCTTGCTTTCTTCTTCATTTCCATTAAATGGATCATAATCTTTCTGGCCTTTCTTCTTTTTGTTTTTTATCTTTTTATTAAATCTCACTTGAGGATACGAAAACAGTTCCTTAAAAAAATCTGCAAATAATGCCAACAACTTCCACCGCTCAAACACTTCTTTCTAAAATGTGGGAAATGCAGCAATTTACCATATTAGATTTTTTCCTTCCACTGATTGTTGTACAATGTCTTCACAACACAATTAATAAGTGTCTCTATGCTCTATGAAGCATGTGATGCAGTGTTTGTCATTCTAAGTAGTTTTCCCCCTAAATGCCAAGCTATAAGAACAATAATCCTCTATAATTACTATATGACATATTAATTATTGCAGCTTTTCAGCTATGATACCAATGGCACAAAGGTAGCATAGCTTATAAATCCTCCTTTTACAGTTTTCTATTTGTTTCTTTTGTATTTCTCACAAGGTTTAAAACATCCTCTTCAAATCATTTTGTATTCCTTTGTTGGTAGTGAGTTCTTTTGGAGATAGCAGTGCCAAGATGCATAATGAAACAAGTTTTTACTTGCCTGATACCAAAGAGCTTTCAAGATACTGAGTACAACCTAATCACCACTGCTCTTCACATGGATTAATCACGTTCAGATATGATTTCCCATTATGTTATTTCATAGTTTATCTCATTTACGGAGTCTAAGAAGATGAGTAAAACTTTGAAATTGAGAACAAAACATTTGCAAGTATACTTTATGAGCCAATATATTATAACATACTATCTACTCCCCATTGAAGGTGCAAATGTGACTTCCATTATCTTTAATGAGAGTTATGCATGCATAATATAGATTGTGTCTATTCCTAAATGCCTTCATTTCTGTTATGCACCCACCCAAGGAGGTTTATAGGAGATTGAATGTAACATATTTATTTGTACTGAAACACACACAGTCTGTCTTAACTGCAGCTTTCCTTCCTTTTGTGTCATCCTCTGGTTTCAAAACTGGGAAAAAGTTGGATAATTAGATTCACCTGGTAAATGAATATGATGTGCTTCCAGATACAAGATTTAAAAATGCGGTCATGTGTTGTAAATTCTAGCAATCTATATATTTTATTTCATATATCCCTCAACTCTTGCTGTGTACAGATGTGTACATTTTAGGGAGAAAGGGGAGAGAGAAGTGGGCTTTCTCTGCACTTGCCAGAATTTGATCCACAGTTTGAAACACAAATGGTTAGATTAGAACAAATTAAGACCCTAGTCACCCGTACTGTCATGAGTAAAAGCTGCAGGATCAGGAATTAATTTTCTAAAAATTATTGCAAACTAAACAGAAAGCATTATAAAGCATAGGACATAAATAATTACATGGAAATTCTACTCTTCCAGCACATGCCACTACTCCCACCACCTTCTTCCTGCTTTTGTAAAGGTCATTTTCTGATCATTACCAAACTTCCAAATAAATGCTCAAGATCAATAATTCTTTTGGGGGAGGGTTTGAAGAAATTTTATAAATTAAACTGCTTGGAATAACTTCTTTTTTTTCCTGTACGCCTATGCATCCCATGACCTTCCTCGCCTTCAAATCTCTCCTTGAATCCCATTTCTTTCAGTTAACCTTTTATCACTGACCTCTTCTACCTCTCTGCACCCACTCTTATGTCTGACCCTTAAATTGTTAGAATTAACATAGTCCCAGAGAGACTGGAAATTCCTCAAGGCTGAGACCTTTTTAACTTTGTACTTGTATGGCATTGGACACGTAGTAAATAATAATTAAACCGCTAAAAGAATAATGAGATACTTAAAACAATTTTATTAATTTAACAAGTCTTTTGAGGGTTGCAGTTATTATTGAGAATAAAATAATTTTGAACATAAAGAATATTTAAACAATATATTAATTTATCCATAGTACTTGGAAGTGGGTTTCACTATAATGAATGTTAATCTTTCAGAAGCACTCGCTGTTATTCCCATTAAACACCTACCTCCCTCAAATTATATAGCTCCCTGCAAAAAAATAAGAGAATATTATGGTATAACTAAGCTACTAAGTTTTAGATCAGGATTCAAATGTTCCCCAGTGTTTAGAAGAGTTTTAAATAAAAGGTTTTGGTTTGGGCCTGTCTCTAGAAAAAAATGGGCCTAATTTTGCTTTCACTTATAATGGTTCTCTACCACTGGGGGGGAAACTCCTTCCTGACCACACAGTTTACATCATTTAAAGTCTGAGGAGACTCAGGCTAAATACTTACAATTTAAGACAATGCAATTTTTGTCTAATAATGACTCCTTTCACTTCTATAGAATCAATTTTTGTCAGAGGGTAATTTCAGTGGGCAGAAGTCTGAAGACCCTATTTCAGTTTTATCTGTCCTTTCTAGAGCAACATGCCCATTGGGTTCGATTATGTGCTTACTTATACTGGTGGAAATCAGTGATTCAATTGAAATTAATGGTGTGTCACCAGTGTAACTCCACTGACTTCAATGATATTATCTGTTATTTACACGAATGTGAGAAAAGGGAGAATCAACCCCATTAACTTCAATGAGATTTTACTTGGAAATTACTTCAGAATTTAGCTCATTAGTTGTATCCTGTATTTAGATTTTAATAGAAGAGAGCTGGTAAAGTACATATTTTGATGGGAAAAGACAAATTTTGCTTTAGCATATGCATACAAATGGCTGGCAGGCCAAATTCTCTGCTGGAATGGGATTTTATCCATTTCCACCCACAGAGTTTGGACTTGAATCTTTAGTTTTCAGGAACTTCTACTGTGGGCATTAACTAAAGCAGTGCTTCTCAAAGCCGGTCCGCCGCTTGTGCAGGGAAAGCCCCTGGCGGTCCGGGCCAGTTTGTTTACCTGCTGCGTCCGCAGGTTCGGCCGATCGCGGCTCCCACTGGCCGCAGTTCGCCGCTCCAGGCCAATGGCGGCTGCAGGAAGCGGTGGCCAGCACATCCCTCGGCCTGCGCTGCTTCCCGCAGCCCCCATTGGCCTGGGACAGCAAACCGCGGCCAGTGGGAGCCACGATCGGCCGAACCTGCGGATGCAGCCAGTAAACAAACCAGCCCGGACCGCCAGGTTTTCCCTGCACAAGCGGTGGCCCGACTTTGAGAAGCACTGAACTAAAGGACACTGTGAATTCCAGAGTATAGTTTTCAGATAGTCCTAAGGCTGTACGAAAATTATATTTGGTTTTCTTATGCTCATATATGCCACACCCACAACTCTGCTTCTTTAAAAGGCTAGTACTTATGAATAGCATTCGGTCAGCATTTTCACACGATTAACTTGCCAATTAAAAATGGGCTTGGTACTAACTCTAGAAGTTAACTTAGAAACTCCTAGCTTGGGTAGAGAATTGCTTCCAGGCAGGGTGGAGCAAACTCTTATTTTGTATCAGAGATACACCTGCTTTAGGTAAGACGCCATGACTCATTGGTTAGCTGGCATGCTCTCAGCTGAAGCATACATTTGATTCCCTGCCATTTTCTCATAAACACATGTTGAGATAAAAGAATCAGTGTATGGATAGAAACTTGACTTTTGTTCAGGGAAAGGAAGGATGTGTATTAATTTGTGTTTCTGTCTATATGTTTTCAGAGACACAAGGTGGGTGACGTAATAGCTTTTATTGGACCAACATCTGTTGGTGAAAGAGACAAACTTTCAAGCTTATACAGAATTTCTTTAGCGCTCTCTGTATTACTGCCTTATTCTGACAAGGTTTATCAGGTACAATAGTTTCAGAAATATTAATTTCATTTATTCAGTTTAAATCATTTCAAAATAGAAAGAAATTTTCTGGAGCTTTGGGTGTGATTTATTTGTTGTTTCTATTCTAATGGGAAAACTGTAATTTTTTTAAATTAATAACTCCAGAACTTAAGGAAGTAGACATGGTGTTTTAGACACATTTACCCAGGAGGTCTGTTCCAGTCCTCTGTCCCTAAGAACTTCAATTGTGAAAGTAAACTTGTAGTTGCATCTGTAAATCATCTAATTATCTGTTTTCATCTGCAATTACTCAGTTTATATATGCAATTGTGATAACTGTGAGTGCAAATTAGGTGTTTGCAATTGTGTACTTCATTTCATTTCCTCATTGTGTACACCTTCTCAGTCTGGTTTGTGTGTGTATGTGTATACACATACATATATGTATAAAAAGATAGTGTATCAACATATGAGATATTATGACATATTGATTTACCTCTTCCCTACAGAATAATAAACACCAACCCTTCTTTTTGATAATCAGAAAACAGCAGCTTTGTTATTTCAAACAATTACAACAATTACTTTTGTTCATTAGTAATAATCTGATTTAGTTTGATTAGTAATTTTGGAAATTATCTGTTCCACCCACTGTTCAAACCGGGCAGGTCTACTACTTCTAGTGACATCAGTGCAGCAATTGCTTGTCAACACCTCCCATTTCTGTGTGATAACTCTTAGGACTTTATGCTCTGTACAAGCTGAGACCTGCTTCATTTACATCTTCCTTCTTGAAGCATCATGTAATAAAAAGCAGAAAATGCTCTGGGGCCAGAAGTTGGGTGTAAATATTTTTCATATGCATTTCTTCCGTCAGCATCTCTCTAACTGCATCAAAAACATAAAACATACCTACAAAATGGAAGTAACACACACCAGATTCCAAAGCAGCCGCCTTCACTAAGTTTCAGTTACCATAGCCTTCTGTTTAACTCTGTCTAACTCCCATTGAATTTTATGTTTATATGGTAAGCAAAACTTGCTTGGGATGTAAGTGATTCAGAACAAGAACCATGTTTCTGCCTGTTGTACAGTACCTATGACATTGATGGCTCTTCTGGAATGCAAATAAATAATAGTAATAATGATACTTGGATTCCTTGAAGATTATTGGATACATTTTTAAAGATGCACATAGGCACTTAGTGAGATTTTCAAAAATACCTAGGTACCTAACTCCCATGGAAGTAGGTACCTAAAGACTTTTGAAAATCTCAGTGGGCACCATTCCAGCCAATGTTCTTGTCCCCACTCTTTGTATTTATAGACTTATCCATTCCCGTGTCGGTCAACCTGATTGTTATGAATCAAGCTGGTCAGGAGGCAAAGCCACCATATTATGTACCCTTAAATTACACTCCTTCACCTGTCCACTGGAAATAGCTTGTCTCTTTAAAAACATATCTATCTTGCATGTTCTGCACAGATTTGCTGCATATGTCCTTTTTGAAGACATCAACTCAATAGAAAGAGATGGAGAGCATAAAGCAGCAAATAAAATGCAACACTGAACAACAGGAAATCACTGGATTAGAATCTGTTAAAACAAAAATGAAAAAGTATATGATTCATGTGATATGCCTCCAATTATACTAAATAACATCTCAGATCAAGGATGTTTGCAGGTTAAGACAAAACACTTCCATGTAAATTTTAATTACAGGCTGCATTTCATCAGTAATATGATGATTGAGAATGCCAGCTACCGAAGTGCCAGATCTTGAATTGGTGCACATAGGGGTAACTTCAGTGTAGTTAATGGAGTTGTGCTGATTTATACCAGCTAAAGAGTTGGCTCTTTATATCCTGCGATATCTAGGTTTTACAAACATACTGCCACTCAACCAGGATTTTATAGAAGGATACATATACCAGCCTTGCACACAATACAGAACTTCTCCTTGTCGATATTTGCCCAGGCTTCTTTTCTGTATCCGTTTCAGTCCAGGGGTGAGAGACATACCCATTGACTGAAGTCAGTCAGGAGAGCTGGAATATATTGAATGATACCTCCTGGGGCTGCAGTGTCTTACATATTTTATTTCTTTGTAAGATCACATAATAAGTGCCTTTTTAGTGATTTGAAATCATGCCTCAATCCGGGCTATGGACACTTCCCCACTGGATCAGGTTTTACAACTTAAACTAGAAAAGCTTAAAAGTGATGAACTCTTACCAACCATTCTACATTAGCTGAAACTGTATAGCCTCACTAACAAGGCTCTTCTCTGTACCTAATGTTGCACTCTTGACTGGGTCTAGATAGGATTGAAGTTAGTGTGAACTTGGCATCTAACTTTTGTCCTGAAAAACTGGTTAGTGAGCCTGGAAATGAAACTTAGTGGGAAAGGGGCATATCAAAATGGAATTAATAGAGGCATAAGGTTTAAGGCCAGAAGGAACCATTAGATCCTTTAGTCTGACCTGTATATGACAGGCTGTTAAATTTTACCCAGTTATCCCTAAATTGAGCCTATTAACTTGTGTCTGATTAAAGCATAACTCATGTTTAACTAAAACATCTTCCAGAAAGACATTGTCTTAATTTGTAGACATCAAGAAAGGAAAAGTCACCACTTCCCTTGGTAGTTTGTTCCAATGGTTAATCGCCCTCACAGTTAAATATGTGTGCCTTATTTCTAATGTGAATGTGTCTGGCTTCACTTCTAGCCATTTGGTTCTTGTTTCACCTTCCATTTTTATATGTATATTTTAATTGCTGTCTTCATTTCACCACAGAGGTTGGCCATCTAATAAACTGTTTTTAAAGAACTCCCAATTTTCATTCACATTTGTCTCTCTAAATTTTTCCTCTTAGTTAATTTCACTTATATTTTTTCTCAGTTTTGGGAAATTAGCTCTCAGATTGCTGGTTGGAACTTTCCTCTGTTTGCCCATATTGAATGTAATCAAGTCATGATCACTGGTCCCTAGGCAACAACCCTCTTCCAATCCAGTGATTAATTCATATTTATGCAACATAGTAAGGCCCAAAATAGTTACCTCATATTGGGCGCAATACCTTTTGTGTTAGAAAATTATCGTGTATAATTTTTAGAAAATCTAATGATGTTTTACTACTGACTGCATAGGTCCTTCACCATATGTCTCCTAAATTGAAGTCCTGCATAACACAATTTGTCTTTCCACACATTACAGACAGGTGCTAATGGAGTAAGTCATCCTGTTCTCAGGTACCCATCTTGGCTTTGTTAGGTAGCATATTGATCCATATGCATTCAAGATCCTGCGGTTGTGAGTTATCAATAATTCTAAAACAAGTACTGGAGTCTTTAATGTAGAGTGTAATCTCCACCCACCTTTTTACCCTCTGTATACTTCCTCACTAGGTTATAACCAGCGATTTTAACATTTCAATCATCAAATCATCCCACCAGATTTCAGTAATACCAATTATATCAATTTTATTTTGATCAATGAGAATTTCATATTCCTGTTGCTTGCTCCAGACTCCTAATATTGGTATAGAAGCAACTGAAAACATTTTTCTCTTCATATTCTTTACTATATTGGTTTGATGTATTTGTAACACGTTAAGTTTGAACCACAGTTGCTTTCTTAGAACCTAGTCTTGTATCACTAGTTGTGGTGCATAGAGTTAGGATCTATGATTTTTTTTTTTAGTCAGAATACAGGGAAGCCGGTGAGATTCCAGATTTTAAAAAAGGCAGTCCCTCAATGAAGAAATTAGATGGCAGTGAGTTCTTCTTTAGCTGATATAAATAAGTTGATAAATAGTTGTAAGGTAAAGATCATTGATAGAATGTCTCTTGCACCACAACTCATCTTAAAGAACTTCGTTTTCTAAACACTTGGGATCTTTGACTCTCTACCTGTAATGTTAGTAAAAGAAAAGCATCACATGTGGTTCAGTGGTGTATTCAAAGGTTAGAGGGAAAAAATCTCTCACACACACCTAGTGATAAAGTTAAGGGCAAAATTCACTTTTGATTACCTTCAAGTACAAACTGTGTCTAAACATTTCAAATATCATGAAATACTGTCATGCTGTTTCAGTCTGCATTTTAATACATAACACACTTCAGACAATAGACAATGTTTTGTCTATTATAGCTAACTTCTAATTTAACATTTTTTTTAATTGTGATAAAATAATCTAGTAAAGCTATTGATTCTTCTTTTTAAGAACAATGTATTAGGGAATTTACATACAGCCAATACCTGTTTTGTATTCTAAATCTTAAATTATACACCCAAGTAAACCTTTTGTTCTTACTCCCTACCTCCTTATAACAATATGCTAGTGGTATTTAAAAATCCTTATATTTAACTTCATATTAATTAACTCTGTTCTAAAGAGACATAAAATTGTGAATCTTCTCTAAGAAGTTACTATAAAATGGCATTGTTGGGTTCCATGTTTGACTTTCACTGTTATCTGATGAGGTTCAACAAGAACAAGTGCAGAGTCTTGCACATAGGATGAAAGAATCCCATGCACTGCTACAGACTAGGGACCAAATGGCTAGGCAGCAGTTCTGCAGTAAAAGACCTAGGGGTTACAGTGGACGAGAAGCTGGATATGAGTCAACAGTGTGCCCTTGTTGCCAAGAAGGCTAACAGCATTTTGGGCTGTAAGTAGGAGCATTGCCAGCAGATTAAGGGACGTGATCATTCCCCTCTATTCGGCACTGGTGAGACCTCATCTGGAGTACTGTGTCCAGTTTTGGGCCCCATACTACAAGAAGGATGTAGAAAAATTGGAAAGAGTCCAGCAAAGGGCAACAAAAATGATTAGGGGGCTGCAGCACATGACTTATGAGGGGAGGCTGAGGGAACTGGGATTGTTCAGTCTGCAGAAGAGAAGAATGAGGGGGAATTTGATGGCTGCTTTCAATTACCTGAAAGGGGGTTCCAAAGAGGATGGATCTAGACTGTTCTCAGTGGTAGCAGATGACAGAACAAGGATTAATGGTCTCAAGTTGCAGTGGGGGAGGTTTAGGTTGGATATTAGGAAAAACTTTTTCACTAGGATGGTGGTGAAGCACTGGAATGGGTTACCTAGGCAGGTGGTGGAATCTCCTTCCTTAGAAGTTTTTAAGGTCAGGCTTGACAAAGCCCTGGCTGGGATGATTTAGTTGCTTTGAGCAGAGGGTTGGACTAGATGACCTCCTGAGGTCCCTTCCAACCCTGATATTCTATGATTCTATGATTGATCTGTAATAAATATATGCAGTTTGTAAGTAAAAAGAGATGTCCTTTTTCTGGTTACACTCAGTCTGGGCTGTGAAATTCAAGCTGCATTTTCTCCTTCCTGTAATTAAGGCTCTTCAGGGCAGTCTATGCCCTCAGTGACATTTGAGTAACCCATTGTCTTCAAATTATAA
Source organism: Trachemys scripta elegans (assembly GCF_013100865.1). Lineage (NCBI taxonomy): Eukaryota > Metazoa > Chordata > Testudines > Emydidae > Trachemys > Trachemys scripta. Next base: position 208,072,616 of record NC_048299.1, read on the forward strand.
CCTCAGTGCCACTTGTGGAAACTGCTTGCTTTAATTGGGTTTGTACAGATGCAAATCCTTGGAATGTAGTAAGTCTTTGTGTTGAGTATGCGTAATAGGGTATAGAATCCAGTTCTCTTTCCTTTGTTATGCTTACCACAATAAAAGCAGTAAAAACTTAATGTGATAGACTTGGAGCTGCTCTGTAATAATTTATGAATACTGTGTTTTGACCTGGTTATTGGGATGTCTTCTGTATAATACGAAGATACTGGTTTAGTGCAGGAAGGAACTGTGAGGAAAAACACAGAAGGAAAAGGTCTGGTTCAAGATAAGCCACTTCTCTGCGAACACTTGAGGGCTGTTAAGAGATGATACCAGGACAGGAAAAGACCATGCAAACATGAGATCAAAAGAACTGTATCGTGTAGAAAAAGGAACACTCTTGTGTGGGGGTTGGGGGGTGGAACTATGGTTAAGCCACAGACAACTGTTGGGTGTCTGAAGAAGTTAAGCCTGCCTAGGTTACCAGCAGGATGGTAAGCCTTTAGGCATTATACATGTGCATGTAGACAGTTTATTGTTTTAAAATCTTTTTTTCTCTAAATGCTTTGTTCCTACTGTTACAATAATAAATTGTATTATAGCATCAAGGAGTCCCACTCATGGACCAGAACCCTGCTAAGCATTGTACAAACCCAATAAAAAGATCGTCCCTGCCCAAAGAAGCTTACAATCTAAACATAAGACAAGGGACAACAGATGGATACAGAGCATAATTACTCCACCTCCATAAGAGGCGGAAACTATGTCAGCGGGAAAGCATCTCTTGCCGACATAGCGCAGTGTGGTCACCGCTTTAAGTCGATGAAACTTACGTCACTTAGGGGGCTGTAATTTTCAAACCCCTGAGTGACGTAAGTTACAATGACTTAAGAGGTAGTGCAGACTAGCCCATAGAGTGGGTCTTAAGAAGGCTGTCTGGTCACTATGTACCACAGACTCCTGCAGGTACTTGAACTCAGTCAGACCTGCAGAGTGAGCATGGTTGCTACAGAGGGTACTATAGCCCAGGGCCCAGTCTAGGAGTGGGAAAATTGCAAAATTCCACCCTGGGAGAAGTAAAGGGGTGAGGCCTGACACTTGAGTGGGTGCACTCAGAGACCACAAATGGGACAGCTGACCCTGGAACTGTGACAACTTATTTTTGTCCCTGAAGGCCTGATGTAAAGCTCAGTGAAGTCACTGGGAGCCTTTTCGTGGACTTTGAGGGGCTTTTGTTTAGTCCCTAACATATGCAGATATGACTGAATACACACTGGGCACATATCTTAAGTAAGAAGGTTCTGCTTTTACATAATCAGATGTTAGAGCAGAACCCAGTGTAAACTACAAAAGTTACTATATCTAGCTTCCAGCCCCGAACAAAAAAAGGCATTAAATCCTTGGTGCAGAAGATTTCTTAGAAAATGTTTAAAGTGTTAATTCTTTTTTTAACCATTTATTTAGGAAGCTTTAACAAGTTTACAAATCCTTGCCATGTAATTATCAGAAACAAAACAATCATTACAACAGTTAGCTTTTGTTTAAAAAGACATTATACAGGGATATAGTCATCAGATCTTTTTAATTTCTACATTGAAGGGAATTAACCTCAAGATAAGTTGATATACAATCCACATTAATTATTTTAATTAAAAATGAAAAAGCCAGATCTAGTCTTTACTAGTGTTTACATAGAAGCCATACAAGACCAAGTTGTGGGGGAAAGAACAGTTTATCTATATGAAAAGGTCTTAAGAAGGAGGTCAAATTGATTACAATGGGAGTTGTGTGGTTGCAGTGGTGGACTAAATTTGACCGGCAGGATCACAATTTCAAGGGGGACAGTTACATCTAATTTGGGAGGGGAACATAAAAACTCCCCTGCAACTGCATCTTTTTGCAACCACAGTTATTTGCTGGTGAAAATACTAGACTATACGGAGAACATTTTCAAAGGCACAAAGAACAGTTAGGCAACCAGCTCCCATTTAAAGTCAATTGGATTTGAGTAGAGAACTCTCATTCGGGCTTTGAAAATCTCCCCCCAGGAATGAGATTCTACGCTGCATCTTTGAGAGGCAGCCTCTTGATCCTGGATTGTTCTATGGGCAGAATGGCCACTGGTGTAACTTAGACAACCCTACAGGCCTAAATTATAATATGCTGGAGCTCCTCTATGGACAGCAGCAGTGCCTGCAATCCCACAGTGCTGCATGCTGCAGGCCTGCCTTGGCATGCCTCTCGCACCTATAGGCTACTGAGTGCATCCTCAGGAGGCAGCCTTCTAGTTTGTCTTCCATAATACCTGCACTGGGGAAATTCTCCCCCAGCTGGATGCAGGATTTTCAGGGCTCCTGTGGGTTGCTTTGGCCTTTTATATGACATTAAGGGACCAGAGTCATCTTAGCATATGTGCAACATGCCTCAAGCAGCACGTGACCAAGATGCACCACTGATTGGATCATTAGCTTCCCCGGCTCAAGCCAGGTACTAACAGAGAGTGTGACATGAACACTGATCTATGCCCCCTAGGGACCAGAGTTAGAATAAGGATCTCACACTAGATGTGGAAGTACCAAATTTATCTAAGTGCTAGGATTTATGCCCATAGTTAATTGTGTATGGGTACAGTTTTTATGGGCAAAGAAGTCATGTATTATAAGTATGTCAAATATAAGCAAGTAGCCATGTTGAAAAGAATTAAGTTAAACAAGACACAATGGGAAAACTCCTGCTCATCTTCATCAGGCAGGTAGAACCCCAATGGATGAAGTCAATGGATCTGTTCCTACATGAAAGTTAATCAGATTTATTATTGTTATTGTTTTATTAATTATGTGTATTACAGTATTTCCTAAGGGCCACCCAAGAGTAGGCAACATTGTGTTAGGCATTGTACAGACAGAGTAACAGATCATTGCTGCCCAAAAAGAGCTTACAGGCATATGAATCTATGATTCTCCTGTTTTTGACAAAAAGAACAGGAGTACTTGTGGCACATTAGAGACTAACAAATTTATTCAATTAGTGTAATGACCCAACCATTCTCAGTCTCTGTTTAAACCTAAGTTAATTGTATCTAATTTGCATATTAATTCAAGTTCAGCAGTCTCTCTTTGGAGTCTGTTTTTGAAGTTTTTTTGTTGCAAAATTGTCACCTTCAAGTCTGTCACTGAGTGGTTAGAGAGGTTGAAGTGTTCTACCACTGGTTTTTGAATGTTATGATTCCTGATGTCAGATTTGTGTCCATTTATTCAGACTCCAAAGAGAGACTGCTGAACTCGAATTAATAGGATAGTAAAGGTGTGGTTTTTTATTGATGTTCTCAGGGTTCTGGGAGGCAGGTCAGTTGCAAATGGATGCCCTGGACTGGCAGGTTGGTCATGACAGCAATTGCCCTAGGCTCTGGTTCACCTCCCAGTCTGGGGTTTGGGACATCATCTGGTTGGCCCGGTCTCTCTCAGGCTAGGCAGAGCTGGATGGGCCATCTTGTCTCATTGTGCTGATGCCACGTAGTACAGTTGACTTCCAGATCAAAGGAAAAACAGAGAGAGAGAAACAGGACAGGAGGAGAAATAGTGGAGGCAGAGAAGAACACATAAGGGAAGGGAAGACAGAGTGGGATCTCATGTGTCTCTGGCTGGAGTCTCTGCTGGTGTGGCAGTCATGTCCAGGTATCTCTGCTGGAGTGCTGAGTTCTGGGTTTTACAATGGTGCAATGATTTTCAGTGTCCACAGGCAAAGGACATCCCTGGAGTGGAGCAGAATCCTGACAGCCTCACCCCACAGGAATCCCTCAGTCAGTCTTCTTGTTCCCACCTCCTAAAGTCTCTCTTTCAAAGCCCCAAAAGCGGGGTAATGGGTGGAATAGTCCATCCTCTCACTGATCTAATTCAGGGGTTCTCAAACTGGGGGTCGGGGCCCCTTAGGGGATCGTGAGGTTATTACATGGGGAGTCACGAGTTGTCAGTCTCCACCCCAAACCCCGCTTTGCCTCCAGCATTTATAATGGTGTTAAATATATTAAAAAGTGTTTTTAATTTATTGGGGGTGGGGTCACACTTAGAGGCTTGCTATGGGAAAGAGGTCACCAATACAAAAGTTTGAGAACCACTGGTCTAATTTCTGACATGCCAAATTTGGTCCCGTAACTTCCAGTCCCACGCTCTCCTTGTTTACCAGGCATAGTCTCAACATAAGCCTTGAGTTATATCTGTAAAGCTGCCTTGTTTGGACTAACTCAGTATTTTTCACTTTTGCTGATTTTTTTGTAAACAATCTTATTTAACAAGCTGAGTTGGACTTCCATTACCTTTTCCCATCACCATTTGCTCTTACAGGTGATTGAATCATTTTATATACTTCCATCTACTTTCCCACAGTTAAGCTCACAATTGGAGTAGCCTAACAGGCCCCCAATTTCTACAACAGGTCTTCAGCATGACAGTTCTTCCATGTACCATTAGTAACATGCTTCTGTTTGATGAGATTTTGGCCTGATTTTTCAGAAAAGCTGAATATCCATAAATCAGAGTGCTACTGGTCCTCAGTACTTTTGAACATCAGGCCATTAAAAGACAATAATATGTTCTTCAGCCAGCCAGAGAGGGATGTACCATACAAATGTAGGAGGTGGTTGGTTTCTAATTTTGTATGTTATAATCTGTATACTGATATCAGTATAGTATGACTAAGCATCCATGGTCAATAAGGCTTTTTATGCCCAGGAAGAGAACTTCATTGTTTGAGGTATTCACAGAGAAGCTCCGGCCTGCCTGGCCACAGCCATCCTTATCTTAACACCAAATGTGAAATCCTGGCTCTGATGAAGTCCTGGAATTCTGTCATGGACTTCAGTAGACCCAGGTTTCCATCCCAAGTCTTCTCCCTACATTCCTGGGACTTAGAGGAATATGGGATGGCTGGTCCTCTCCAACTGGGAAGTTCTCTACACACCAGAGTAGGGGTTACCAGCCATCTCATCTCCCTAGATATTACTGAACCAGCATGCCCCTCTTTTGCCCCAGAGGCCCCTTTCAGAGGACAGGGGCAATAACTAATTCTAGGCAGCTACTAAAAGAGAGCCTAGATTGAGTGAGTGGTCACCTGCCTGAGATTTCTGTCCTCTAATTTTCTCCTTTTATCACCTGCAATCTGACTTCTCCCTGCTTCATTCCAATGAAACATAGCTAACTAGTCAATTAAGGACCTGCTCCTACCTCAGTCTGAGGGACAATTCTCTGTTCTTATCTATCTTAAACTGTCTGTTGCCTGCAACTATATCCTTTTCTATGTACCTCTCTCTTAGCTTCCATCACTCAGTGCTCTCCCAGTTTTCCTTCTACAACAGCAATTCAACTAAATATCCTTTCTTCAAGTCAATGTCAGCTTTGACTTCTTCCTCTTCTTTTTCTCCTCATTCAGTCTTAGCTATGGTTTCTTCTTCCTTTCCAATATCAAAATATACCTTTTCTTATTTATCCTTTTCCCCAAAACTCTCACCTATGCCTTGGTCATCTCTTTTGATTCCTATTTTCTTCTCCTTTTTAGACTTCTTATGTCTCTCCTTTCTCCAGTCCAAATGTTATCCAAAATGCTTGTGCTAAGATCATCCATCTCTCCTGCTACACTGCCCCTGTCAGCCTTCCTCCCTTCCCCAGCCTTGAATCACTATACCATCTTCCTGGCCCTAACGCCATTAAACTCATCCTCACCTCCAGGGCCTGACATAACCTTATCCAATTTACATTTCTAATTCCATTTCCCCTCATCTCCCATCTAACTACTATACGCCCAGTTATCTCTCACCTGAGTAATCTCATTTCCTCTTCACCTCTGTGCTTGGAAAGGTTTCCCCTACTCTTTTCTACCAAGCTCCCTCTCTCTTCCTTCAGATTCCTCCTTGAGATTCCAGTGTTCCAGTTGATTACCGTCTTCCTCAAATTCTTCCACATAAATGTAAAATATTTTAATTAATAGAAAGATTTGGGGGGGAAGGAGGGTTGATTTAATTTTGTGTTGGAAAACTTCTTTGTCACAGACAGTGGAAGACCACCATCAAATTAAGCAGGGCTTTGAGTCACAATGTTCAGTTTTCAGAGTATGATATGCATCCGAAGAAGTGGGCTGTAGCCCACGAAAGCTTATGCTCTAATAAATGTATTAGTCTCTAAGGTGCCACAAGTACTCCTGTTCTTTTTACAATGTTCAGTGTTTCAATAGCATTGCTAAGGTAAGAACAAAGGCTATATTCTGCTACTGCGTAGCACACCGAGTCCTGGAAACTGATCACTCATAAAAACAACCTGGTGTTATCTCCAGATAAGAGTAAATAACTCAGTCGTGTCACCACTACAGCACTAATTTTTTTTTCTTCCACCACACCCTGTCTGATTGTTTTTCAGTTACTATATTAGGTCTATAAAAAAGCTGTTTTCAGTGGATCCTTTCTCCTTTCTCTCAATGAGTCATTGCTGTGGTTTTGTATTTTTATGCCAACTTAGTAGGTACAAGTTGAAGCAAGCCAAAGCCTAGCATTCAACCCAAAATGTTGCCCTCTTCAAAATGGATAGACTCAGAAGCTCCTTTGCCACTTCTTTCTTCTCTCTTTAATTGTTCCATTGAGTTCTATCTTAAGTGAGCCATATCATAGCCTGTGCAGCCATAGAGCACTGATGGACTAGAGGGGAATAAAAGGGACCCTGAGGGAGGAACTCCATATTAAACAGTGGTTACATTGCCTCCTAGAGATGAAGGCTGTTTGTTGGCTGACTCTGTAACTCTTCCCCCTTATTGTCAGATATGGCAATGGGGATCACTGATTCGTAAAGTCAGACTCCCCTGACTTGCCATTTTGGGGAGGTGAAGGTTTGTGATGAGTGACAATAAGGGAAACTTCACTGGTCGTATAGAACATGCAAACTCAGCTGACATCTTTGAAATATGTTTCCCGTGGCCTAATTGTTCCATGAGCATTGTATAAATCTGTATTCACTTTTTTATTGAATTTTAGTCTTTTATTATGGGGACAAATATTTTCCTCTTTTGCAGAGGAGTAAGGCATTGGATATGCCCCTTGCATCTACTTATGTGAAGTCATCACTAGCCTGACTGATCTCTAGGTTTGGGATGGGTCCATGAAGATACTTTATATTCGCTTCACAATTAGCACCCACAGAGGAGCGGAGCTCACACAAATGAGCTCCCTGTCCATTGAGCAGTTTTCTATGTATTCTGTCCCCTATCTCGCCTAGCAAGCCCCACAGAGATGACAGCAACTACAGGTTGGATACACAGGACTGAGAAAGATTTTAAAAAAATCATTTTGGTGGGGCTTGAGTATGGTTATGAGGTGCTTTGTCCTCACACAGCCTCTACCCCAACTGCCTGTCTGGGCTGGGTAAAATATTTTGGCTTGTCAGATGGGAGAGCAGGCCCCTCAGAACTAAATGATCCCCTCTCCATTCAACCTCACTTCATTGAAATATCATAAGAATCTCTTGAATGGCGATGTCTTCTAGCATGTTACTCAAGATCTTTTCTGTTTAGTTATTTTCTTCATCTCTTATTTCTAAGTTGCCAAGTAAAATACATGGAAGCTCTCTGTATTTGTTCACTGACAGGATGTGGCTATACTGTGACAACCCCTATTCCATTATTATAGTTCTAATTTATCCTTGCACACTACCTTTCCTGTTGTGATGTTTGTAACCAAGGCAAATCACTAGAACTTATTGAAGGAAGATATTCTAGTTTGCCAAATTGAATAAAATATCTATCTAGCTGGCAATCAATTCTTCATAAAGACATGTTGGTGTTTAACTGTTGTGTTTTACACGTCTTATCTTCAGGATATAGTTCACCACATTTTCCAAGGAAATGAGTACCCTAAAATAGCTTATATAAAAATTAACAATATTTTACTTAGAACTCTAGTGAGACTAATCAGTTCATAATGGCCTACTTTCCTGTTCTCAATTTTATTCCGTATGCATTTTTCTTCTGGCTTAAATAATGAAATAGCTACACTTATTGCTATAACATTGACAATCACAATAAAATATATTTTTAATTTCAGTGTAATTGATTTAGTTTCGATGATAGGAGTAAATCATTAATTAAATGGATTATATTATAAACTTCATAGGCATCCATGGCAAAACTTGACCTATGCTGTTGTTGATTTTTTTGTTCAGTGACCAAACTGAAAAAAAAATTCTGTTAATTTCAAACCAAATTGAATGAATTTTTTCTATACTTCTTGTCAAAAAAAAAAATAATTAAAAAAATTCACTTTGGTCAAACAAAACTTTTCAAATGTCAAACAATATTTTGTTTAGAAAATGTTTCAAAATAAGATGTTGAAACAGTTAATTTCAAAAATGTCAAACCATTTTGACTTTCTTGAATTTTTCCCTCTTTTTATTCATTCAAAACTATTTGAGTTTGACTCAATTTCATGAATAGGTTTGGCTGCCCCAAAACTGCATTTGTAGCACATTTACTATCTGCCGGAAGACTTTGCCCAGCTCTAATTTTGAAAAAAATATTGAGCATTTTTCATATCAGATGCAGACCTCACCATGAACAGCCATTCTCTTCTTGGTACTTGTCTAAACTACTATAATGTGTTCTTTGGGAACTAACCTTGAAGGCACAAATACTACGATGATGGTGAATTATATATACTTGTGATTAATTAGCACTTCAGGACAAGGCAGGATCAAATACTTATGTTCAGATATCTCTGAGCTGAGAAATGAGTTTAGAAATAATGTTTAGTTCTCTTTCTCCATATAATGGTGGGCACTAACTCATGGAGTACCCACTTGTATAAAGCCTGACATGTCACCCCCTGGTGGCCCTGTGCAGAATCACAGGTATATCCCTGCTTCATTTTCCCCAATAGGCTTCCAGCGACTTCAACGAGGCTTTCAAGTAGTAAACAATGCCCCTTCAGGGGTCTGATTTCTTTAACCAAAAGCCAAACATGGTACACAAGCAAGCCTTCACCCCAGCATCCTAGCTGGGGGCTGAGTTAATCTTAG